>NW_021823592.1:22500-23556 GCF_006345805.1 Octopus sinensis | reverse complement strand
CTACTACTACTGCTACTACTACTACTGCTGCTGCTGCTGCTGCTGCTACTGATGCGGCTGTAACTGCTGCTTCTGCTGCTGCTGCTGCTGCTGCTACTACTACTACTACTACTACTACTACTACTACTACATACTACTATTATTATTATTATTATTCTCCATCAAAAGTAGATTTAAGACTGAAGAGGATAATTTCTGGATCTGAATGAGTATCTATAAGGACAAGATCTGCTCTTATGCATATGTTGAGTGAACTTATTCATTCTGATCATAACAACACTGAACTGTATCTGATATTGTGCTATGGTTTGTAAATTTCTCAAATGAAGCAAACTCTTTACTCAATGTATTTCATCGGCTTTAAAGGATCTTTTTTTTACGAATTTCTCCGATGTTCTTTACTTATGTTATTTCATAGCAATTACTACTCTCGATTTTGTCGAATGTAATCGATTCATTGTGTGTCGCCTATGTATCTTTGATATCGTAAAAATCCTGCACACGAAAGATTAAAATGACTTCGACGCAATTTGAATATGGAACAAAAGTTCTAAAGCAAAACCACAAGGCATTTTGTTTGGATATCTAACGATACTGTCAATCCAATAAAGAAACATCTGAAAAATTTTTGAAACCCATTTTATTTTTCATATGAAACAAAGTATAGCAAAGAAGTATATAAAATTTTTCAGTTAAACTAATAAGCAGCAACAAAGTAAAGGCACAATGGCCCAATGGTTAGGGCAGCGGACTCGCGGTCGGAGGATCGCGGTTTCGATTCCCAGACCGGGCGTTGTGTGCGTTTATTGAGCAAAAACACCTAAAGCTCCACGAGGCCCGGGCAGGGGGTGCTGGCGACCCCTGTTGTACTCTTTCGCCCCAACTTTCTCTCACTCTTTCTTCCTGTTTCTTGTCCCCGGCTTCCTACGCAACCACTGTGCCTGGATGCGCATTCATCCATTCGTCAATGCTCTCGGTGTCGGGGGTTGACCTGCTTTCTCTTCTGCGAGTCTTACGAATAGCAAAGGACCACGTTTCGGACTTCTCCCACTACAG
>NW_021823592.1:12500-17500 GCF_006345805.1 Octopus sinensis | reverse complement strand
TGGGCAGGTATGTATCTATGCACACACACATTTAATTAGAGGATATATTAACTTCGTAAAAGGATGGTGACTTCCAAGGAAATACTGGTTCGATACCTAGTATTGTTGGGGAACGAAATTCCCTTAAAACAATAGGTATATATACATAGAGTTTATACCCAATTAAAAGAAGAAAAGAAAATGGAGATAAGGAAGTTAACAATTACTTATCAATAACGAATTACAAATTTGTTCATTAAATTTGTAAGTTATTGAGTATTAATTGAAACAGCTGTAAAGAAGAAAGGTTGACCAATTTGTTAATAATAAATAATTGTTAACTTCCGACTCTCAATTTTCTTTTCTTCATTTAACTGGATATGTATTTATATATGTACATACATACCTACATATATATATGTACGTATGTATTCATGTATGTATGTATGTATGTATGTATGTATGTATGTATGTATGTATGTATGTATGTATGTATGTATATGTTGAACGCTTTCCTTTGTCAATAGAATGCCATCTTTTCATCGAAAATCGCACGATCATTTGCATGCAGCTGGCTTTTCAGTACAGCTATCGTTTTGCAGGAACGTTCGCAAATGTGACATTTATTTCTCTTTTCACTACCAATGTATCGTATATGTATATATGGGAAGGCAAGAATGCATATATACATACATACATACATACATACATACATACATACATACATACATACAGATACACGTGCATACACACACACACACACACACACACACACACACACATATATATATATATATAAATATACATACATACACATGTCATCGACTCTATATCAATCTGTCCTTGACTAGTTTCCTTTACATGAGCACCCAATGTTAAAAATATATTAGTAGGTAGGCCAACACCTGAAGTGTAGGCAGGATGCCCATGCATAGGTAACACAACATGTCCACTGAACGGCCACTGTAAAACGTAAAGCGTCGTGTATGAGGCAGATATAACAGCAACTGCACCAAATGGGAAACCAAACGTACGAAAGTATGTGCGAACAGCCAAAGGCCCCATTTACACACACACACATACACGCGCGCACCGCATATACACACGCGCACCGCACACACACATATGTAAGCTATTAATACTCTTACAAATTTTCACTCTTAACTTTTCATAGGTTTTTGCACCTAAAATGTTTTCCTTTGTATCAACCATTAGCTAATAACCTTCTGTATCGAATTCCAGGTATTAACTGTATCGAATTTTCTTATCCAACAATGGAATGGAGTATTACTGTTGTTAGTCTTCACATGGTAGGTCACGATGCATCTACCACTTTCAAACTGCTTGAACGGCTTGGAATTAGCAGAATGTTTGTGTATAAGGCGGCGAGCTGGCAGAAACGTTAACACGCCGGGCGAAATGCTTAGCGGTATTTCGTCTGCCGTTACGTTCTGAGTTCAAATTTCGCCGAGGTCGACTTTGTCTTTCATCCTTTCGGAGTCGATTAAATAAGTACCGGTTACGCACTGGGGTTGATATAATCAACTTAATCCGTTTGTCTGTCCTTGTTTGTCCTCTCTGTGTTTAGCCCCTTGTGGGTAGTAAAGAAATAAGAATATTTGTGTATTGCACCATAAAGAGGTTCGCAGATCATCAGAATATCGATGAAACCCGGTGAGCTGGCAGAAACGTTAACACGCCGGGCGAAATGCTTAGCGGTATTTCGTCTGTCGTTACGTTCTGAGTTCAAATTTCGCCGAGGTCGACTTTGCCTTTCATCCTTTCGGGGTCGATAAATTAAGTACCAGTTACGCACTGGGGTTGATGTAATCGATTTAATCCCTTTGTCTGTCCTTATTTGTCCCCTCTATGTTTAGTCCTTTGTGGGCAATAAAGAAATAGGAATATCGATGAAATTCCAATTGAAGGTCGTCCTCGTACTGTGAGGTCTTCCAAGAAGGTCAAGGCTGTTGGAGCTAGAATTCGAAAGAATCTTCTGAAGGAGCAAAAAAATTATGGCAAGAGAGATGATAATTTTGCTCAGATTAATGTTTCATTTAATCAGGGAAGATCTAGGAATGCGTGCTTATCATCCGCGTACTGTATACATGTCAACTCCTTCACTGAAAGCGATCAGAATGACAAAATCCTAACAATTTGCTCCCCGGTATGCAGATGGTGCTCATAGAAATATCCTTTCATGGATAAGAAAATTTTCTCCGTAGAAGAAAGCTACAACCGTCAAAACTCTAAGAAAGCTTCTGAGGTCGTTCACAAAGTTCAAAGATGCCATCACCCTACCTCACTTATGGTTTTGTGGAGTGTGTCTTACGAAGGGGTGACTGAGGTAACATTTATGTGAAAAAGAGGTGAATACTACGGCCCGTGTATACATCATTGATGTCCTAGAGGGTAAAGTTTAAGGGCATTAACAAATCTTTGCTCAATGGCAAAGAATGGAGTTCTCTCTCAGCAGACTCAGCTCCAGCGCAAAAAGAAGCCAAGATTACTCAGGAATAGCTGTCTCAGATGTTCTTGACTTTATCAAGGCGGCAGATTGGCCTCTTGGAGTCCAGATTTGAATCTTCTGGATTACAAACTGTTGTCAGAATTGGAGGATATGGTTTGTGGTAAGACACACAAAAATTTAGATTCTCTTAAGGCTGCAACGAGCAACTTTTCCAATTAATATTGTGCGTACTGAAATAGATGAATGGTCTGAGCGCTTGGACGGTCGTATCAACAACAGAGAAAGTTATTTTGAATGAATTTTATGAATTCATCTTTTGTTCAGCCCTCAAATAAACGTTCAAAGTTTCGTTTAAATGCGACCATTAATTATCCTGAAATTCAAGTTTCTCTTTTCTTTATAATAGTATTTATAGCTTTACTAGGTACATACATTCATAAATATATATGTACATACATATGTGTGTGTGTGCTTGCATTCTGTAACTTAGCGGTTCGGCCAAAGAGAGAGACCGATAGAATAAGTACTAGGCTTTAAAAAAAAATGAGTACTGGGGTCGATCTATTCGACTAAAAATTCTAGGCGGTGCCCCAGCATGGCTGCTGTCCGCAGTCTAAACATATATATATTTATATATATTAGCATGAAACGCTCGTAGTCTATATAATGTAAAATATATGATTTAGAATAAGAATTATAGGTATTAATTTTGATAATTTTAATATTTAGTCCTATATATACCTATTGTGGATGATGTCATTCAATGATTATTGAGTTGCTTGAGGGTGATTCTGTCTCTTAGAACTATCTGTCTGTGTGCCTGTCTGTGTGTCTCTATCTATCTATCTATCTATCTATCTATCTATCTATCTATCTATCTATCTATCTATCTATATCTATCTATCTATCTATCTATCTACCTATCTATCTATATCTAGCTAGCTATCTATCTATCTTTTTTTCCCCTTTTTTTTCCGATCCCTTTTGATCGGAATTTTACATTTGTTTCCTTTTTGGTTTCCTGTTTTCTTTTTCCATCTTCGAAAAGAAAAGCTCTACATTTGTATTTGTCCCCTCTGTATTCAGCCGTGTGTGGCCAATAAGATATCTATCTATCTATCTGTCTGTCTGTCTGTCTGTCTGTCTGTCTGACTGTATGTCTGCCTGTCCGTCTGTCTGTCTGTCTGTCTGTCTGTCTATCTATCTATCTATCTATCTATCTATCTATCTATCTATCTATCTATCTATCTATCTACCAATTTATCTATCTATCTATTTATCTTTCTCTCTCTCTCTCTCTCTCTCTATATATATATATATATATAATAGCCAGGGGTACAATATCCAGGTGGGTATGATTCATGCAGTTAGTTACAATCCAAGTTAAGGCTAACCACACCGAGCCGTAGTAAGCTCCTAGAATTACTTGAGTTAAGCAACCCCACTGTACTTCATTCGATGGATAAATCCTGCATTCGCTTCTCTGGATTATGGATATTTCAACGAGTGTATATCCAATACAGTAACGATGAATATGGAGAGTACTACATCTGCATCATCTTTTTTTTTATTCCTACAGTCAGTCTCAACAACATTTGATTTAAATTTGCCCGACGCTCGTTTCTGCTGCATAGACACCCAGTGATTGCATATATATCCAGTTACTTTCAACAAGGGTTTAGTCTATACACCTTTATTCAAGGTCCATCTACTGAAGAGGATTGAAGCGAACTTAAGTGTATGTAATTTTGGTTAGTGATATATTTCGGAAGTTGACTAGAGTATCTAAGTGCAAAATGTGTGAGAGAAAGGTTTGGTAATCTGATATGGCTATAAAGATTGCTATGATGTTGACCGTCTGCTGACCCTAGGTTTGAATTTCCAGGCGAGAATAGTATGTCTTAAATAAGGCCAGATTATATTTGAAAAGAACATTGCGCCTAAAGAGGAATGGGAATTAGTGAATTTAGATATTGCATACAATTACTATTAACTAATGCAGAAAAATTCAAATACATACAGCTATACATACATACATACATACATACATACATACATACATACATACATACATACATACATATATACAAACACAAAAGTGATACCCAAAGAATAGGGTATCTGACTCACTAGAAAGAGCAGTTAAACTCCAAGCCACTAATTGTTGTAATTCCGAAAGTGATTGAAACATAAAAAATTTTACCTTAATCCTAGACCCTGCAAGGTTTCTGCAGACTTAAATACAGATTGAAATAAAATAATCTCAGTCTATATCTGGCGCTGCGTCTTCAGTAGGTTGCCAAGACTAAATCCATAGACATGGAGCTATAAGTAATCAGCCACGTGTCGCTAGACCACTGGCAACTAAGAATTTTTTCGATAAATATTCTTGCTACCCTAAGATTTTAATTAATGATACATACATACATATAAAATCATCTTGCACAGGCATTAATACATATACGTACACAAACGCACAGCTCCCCAGTAGGTAAGCGGTAATATATAAGGCGGCGAGCTGGCAGAAACGTTAGCTCGCCGGGCGAAATGC
>NW_021823592.1:0-2500 GCF_006345805.1 Octopus sinensis | reverse complement strand
GATTAAATAAGTACCAGTTACGCACTGGGGTCGATGTAATTGACTTAATCCGTTTGTCTATCCTTGTTTGTCCCCTCTGTGTTTAGCCCTTTGTGGGTAGTAAAGAAATAGGTATTTCGTCTGTCTTTATGCTCTGAGTTCAAATTCCGCCGAGGTTGACTCTGTCTTTCATCCTTTCGGGGTCGATAAATTAAGTACCAGTTGGATACTGAGGTCGATCTAATCGACTAGCTCCTCCCCCAAAATTTCGGGCCTTGTACCTAGAGTAGAAAAGAATGTGTATTTCATATACATTATATTTCTACATTGCCAATAACTAGTTTTTACAACTCAAAAGATTTATTCTTCCCATTACTAGTAAGCTCCGACGACGAGGACTGAATTGTCTGAGGCCTTCCACTCCGAAATCTTATATGTATCATAAAATGAGAAAAGAGAGTATCATTAATTAACAAATGAATGAAAAACGAACAGGAGTTATAAAATCACCAGCATTGGCTTACAGCCGTTTCCATTGTAAGGTAGCGTGTGTCCAGAATTGAGAGCCAGCGCGACAGTCTACAGCTTCTTCAAAGCCAAATCTGTTGGTATTGTAGAAGCACTTAGCTCAAACTGTAAGGTCCCTCGTGGACAAAGCAACTGAGATTGCGATTACATGACCATTATACTTTGGCTATCTATCTATCTATCTATCTATCTATCTATCTATCTATCTATCTATCTATCTATCTATCTATATCTATCTATCTATCTATCTATCTATCTATCTATCTTTCTATCTATCTATCTACCTATCTATCTATCTGCCTATCTATCTATCTATCTATCTATCTATCTATCTATCTATCTATCTATCTATCTATCTATCTATCTATCTATCTGTCTGCCTGTCTGTCTGTCCTGTCTGTCTGTCCTGTCTATCTATCTATCAATCTACCTACCTACCTACCTACTTACCTACCTACCTACCTATCTATCTATCTATCTATCTATCTATCTATCTATCTATCTATCTATCTATCTATCTATCTATCTATCTATCTATCTATCTATCTATCTAAGTTGAGAAAAAAGATACCTAGCACTGAGGACAAGAATTCATCTTGATATTGGAAAAGAGTTGCCTGTATTGGGATGATTTGTACTGAGTATCAAAATGCTGACAATATGGCTGCTACTCAATGCTCTGGGAACACACTATATTTTAGAAGGTGTAACATGGACAGCAGGAAGAGCTACAGACGGCGTTCTGACTGCGCTTGCACGCCGGTTTTCATCTACCAACAGCAGGACACGGTGATAGAAAATCCGAACAAGGAAATCCGGGCTTTAGCGAAAGAGATGGGTGTGGGGATCGTGACCACAAAACTGGTCCTGAATGAGGACATTCACTATCGTTCGTACAATTGGAGCAAAGGACAAATTCTGGTAGCCAAGGTGTAAGAGCCCCGCTTGACGAAGGGAAATCTGCTCTTGAGAAAGCTGAGTAATTTTGGTGAGCCGGAGATGATCTGGTTCTTCTCAATGAAGAGAACCTCTGCCGCAACCAGATGCACATCACCCAGAACAACAAGCAGCTTACCTACAATCCATGTGATGTCCCACGTACCGAGACAACCAAGTTACCTCAGACTGTGATGGTCTTTGGGTGTGTCTCCAGTGATGGCGATGTCCTGTCGCCTCACATCTTTGAACAGTCTTAGGCTCAATTCAGATGGCGATGTGAATCAGTTGGAGACCGTGATAAAACTCTGACAGGAGAGGGTTGCTATTGGAAGACCATGTGGGACAACAGGACTTGGCTCCTCCTTGTCATACCTCGGAAATGAGTCAAATGTGGTTGTTGGAGATATAATACCTGTTTCGTATCCTACAAAGACATGCTGCTCTTTTTCTTATATATTTTTATGTTTTTGTCACAGTGTGATGCTCATAAAATATATCATTTTACGATTGACGTTATTGAAAGTGATTGATGCGTTCCTTACATTTGACATGTAGCAAATTATATGTTTAAACGTCATGCACAGAATATATAACACTGCATAGACAGGTGTGTCACGAGACCGCTAGTCGACTAAATAAACCAAAGCATAATTTCTGAGCGTTTTTGCTGTGTTGTTATTGTTGCGAGTAAATGAAGCCATTACAGCTTGTCTTTCAGCGCTTTACACTCTTGATGGAATATTTTATGAGTCATATAAACGAAAGCGTAATTTATTACAGTGCTTGTATCTCCATGTGACAGGATTAATAATCATTAATTAAAATTTGAAATAAGACACTTAGTATTCTAAGGTGTTTATACTTAAATTTAGAACTGTACCCGTCTTCAATCAAACAGGACTTTTCTGCTTTTTTTCTTCCATTTTTGTTTTTTATATATATATTTTTTTTCCATTTTCCATTTTATTCTCCTCAGGGCATAACTTCTTTAATAATTGTCCTCAGTGACATGAAAACACACACTCGGTTAGTAGGTCACTAACTACCTATTTCC
>NW_021823591.1:0-21961 GCF_006345805.1 Octopus sinensis | reverse complement strand
TGGCAAGTATTTATTGACCCTTTCTTTCCTTTAAAAATAGAAAAGAACTTTTCGGACAATCCATAGCTTACTTACTAGCTATTTGTTCCTATAACCGTGTTAATTCTGTAACCTTTAAAATGGAAGAAAGAAGCATCAAGTGCCGAAAATGAACTTTCTTATCTTCCATTTTAAAAGGTTACAGAATTAACACAGGTATAGGAATATAAACCTTCTTCCACAAAAAGATAGCGTAAACTGTGCTCTAAATGGAGGTGTAGTCAAATCCTATTTTATGGACTCAACCATGTTCTAAAATAAGTCGAAAGTTAAGCTACTATAAATCGGCCTGAACTTTCCGGACAACCCAATAAATAATATTTTTACAAAAAATAAATCATTTTTTTTAAAACGAAGTAAATTAAATTATTTTCTATAATAGGCGAAGGAGTGGCTGTGTGGTAAGTAGCTTGCGTACCAACCACATGGTTCTGGGTTCAGTCCTACTGCGTGGCACCTTGGGCAAGTGTCTTTTACTATAGCCTCGGGCCGACCAAAGACTTGTAAGTGCATTTGAAAGAAGCCCGTCATATATATGTATATCTATATGTTATGTATGTATGTATGTATCTATGTATGTGTGTGTGTGTGTGTTTGTGTGTCTGTGTTGTCCCCGAACATCGCTTGACAACAGATGCTGGTGTGTTTACGCCCCGTAAGCTAGCAGTTCGGTAAAAGAGAGCGAAAGAATAAGTACTAGGCTTACAAAGAATAAGTCCTGGGGTCGATTTGCCCGACTAAAGGCGGTGCTCCAGCTTGGCCACAAAC
Source organism: Octopus sinensis (assembly GCF_006345805.1). Classification (NCBI taxonomy): domain Eukaryota; kingdom Metazoa; phylum Mollusca; class Cephalopoda; order Octopoda; family Octopodidae; genus Octopus; species Octopus sinensis. The sequence continues at coordinate 21,154 of NW_021823591.1, read as the reverse complement.
AACTGACTGAAACAAGTAAAAAAAAATAAATTATAAATATCTCCCTTCCTGTTTTTGGTAACTTGACACATTTTTTAAGGCGAGGAAAAATATATTTACTCTTTTACTTGTTTTCAGTCATTTGTCCGTTGCCATGCTGTGGAGCACCGCCTTTAGTCGAGAAAATCGACGCCAGGACTTATTCTTTGTAGGCCTAGTACTTATTCTATCGGTCTTTTTGCTGAACGTTAGGTTACGAGGACCGTAAACTCACTACCATCGATTGTCAAGTGATGTTGGGGTGGACAAACATAGACATACAAACATACTACATACATATATATATATTAATAAAAGAAATAAAACATATGCATTATATAAAAACATAATGTACGTACCTACCTCTACATGTACATATACACGCATATATGAGTACAGGACACCAAAGGGACGTCGAACACATAGAGAAACGAAAACATAGACACAACCAAAGGAACAGGACATTTTTTTAAATAACAAAAAATGGAGTAAGGACAAGTTAACACACGAAAAAACCCCTTCTTCCAGTCGCTAAGGTTTCATCTACTCTACGTTTCGAAGGATAATATATATATATTATATATATTATATATATATATATATATATATATATATATAATATATATATATATATAATATATATATATAATATATATATACATATTAACATATATACGGCGGGCTCTTTCAGTTTCCGTCAACCAAATACACTCACAAGGCTTTGGTCGGCCCTGGCTATAGTAGAAGACCCTTGCCCAAGTGCCCCAGAGTGGGACTGATCGAGCACCATGTGGTTGGTAAGCAAGCTACTTACCACAGAGCCACTCTTACGCCTATTATAAAAAATAATTTATTTACTTCGTTTAAAAAAAATTATTTATATTGTTAAAAAATTATTTAGTTTGTTTTAAAAAACCCATTTTATTTTATATATATTCAGCCTTTAAATACATACATGTTTTGCGCATGCACGCGTGAGTTTTATGCGCGCAGGAGTGGCTGTGTGGTAAGTAACTTCATAACCAACAGCATGGTTCTGGGTTCAGTTCCACTGCGTGTCACCTTGGGAAAGTGTTTCTACTATAGCCCCGAGCCGTCCAAACCCGCGTGAGTGGATTTGATAGACGGAAACTGAAAGAAGCCCGTCGTAATATGAATATATTATATATATATATAATATAATGTAGTGTGTATGTTTGTATGTCTATGTTTGTCCCCCCTCCCCCCAACATCGCTTGACAGCCGATGCTGGTATGTTTAGTCCCTGTAACTTACACACCTACGTGAAATTTGCAGGACACATATTCACCCATACGAACACGTGTCAGAAATGAAGTAAAGCCAAAAACGAAACTTTAATTTATTATTTTACAATTTTCGAACTACACAGAGTGAACCATCCTAGTTTAAAAAACACACAAAAAAAAAACTGGAGTGGCTGTGTGGTAAGTAGCTTTGCTTATCAACTACATGGTTCTGGGTTCAGTCCCACTGCGCTGCACCTTGGGTAAGTGTCTTCTGCTATAGCCCCGGGTCGACCAAAGCCTTGTGAGTGGAAAGGTAGACGGGAAACTGAAAGAAGCCCGTCGTATATATATGTGCATATATATAACATATTATATATATAGATATACATACATACATACAGATATATATATATTATATATTATTATATATATACTATATATATATATATACATATAATATACATAGGAGTGGCTGTGTGGTAAGTAGCTTGCTTACCAACCACATGGTTCGGGTTCAGTCCCACTGCGTGGCACCTGGGCAAGTATCTTCTACTATAGCCTCGGGCCGACCAAAGCCTTGTGAGTGGATTTGATAGACGGAAACGGAATAAAGCCGTCGTATATATATTATGTGTGTGTGTTGTGTGTGTGTGTGTGTGTGTGTGTGTGTATGTTGTGTATATGTATATACATCGTGGGAAGTGTGAAAACAACTGCAGTAATTTATCAGCTGAATACACGTCATTGATGGTTGAAATTAACGAAATACGAGAACTTAGCAAGAAATAACTTGCAAAATACAGAATTTTCTCAACAACGCCAAGAATAAAAGATGTTTATATGACACATTCTACAAGTATACGAAGTTTGAAAGTCTAGTTATAAAAAATGTTTTCTAAATATGGCGGTCAAAAGGTCAAGACCCAATTTTGATGTTGACTCCGCTCTAATATTATTAACTAAACTACATTTTTAGTGAAACAAATATAAGCCGTGTATATTTTTGTCTTTTATTATCAGACCCGGGACTGCCATTGAACTCAACACGATATCAATCATGAAGAAGTTGAAACCACTGCCGAAAGAAATTATTCAATCATCATCGTTAAGTGTCCACCTACCATACCATTATGTGATCACGTGTGCACATGACTACACATGCGCGTAATATTGTATTTTTCTGGATGCTTATATATATATATATATTATTATAATATAATATATATTTAAATGAATGAATGAATTATCCTTTGTTTATGTTAACATGGAAAATTCAATAAACAGCTACCATGGTATCAAAATTCACGCAAGTAACACGGATGAAGCGACCTATTCAAAGGTAGAAACTCCGGGTTATGTGCAGTAATTTGTGTAGTATAAGTAAAATAAATGGAGTTGAACGCAGATGCTATTCAAATTCTTTATTTCGACATGTGTTCGAAGACAACATTGGTTTTTATTCCAAAGGAATAACGTGTGTAAACGCAATCTTCTCATCAGGAAAGAAAGAGAGCCTATCTCAACAACAAGACATTATAACAATTACGATGACTGCATAAATGATAACCAGAACGTTATTAAGTATTTAAAAAAAACGCTAGTAGATCCGACGTCAAAGGCAGATACTAGAAAGAGAAGGGTTAGGGTAAAGAAAAATAAGTAGTGAAACAAATAAAGAGGGATACGTTAGTTGAAAAAATGTTCAAAGGCTTAGAAGTAGATTTCTCTATGAAGTAAAGTAAAGTGCAAGTTAAACTAACTGTTCAAACTATAAAGACTGGTAAAATCACTTATATGAGCTAAAAGGTTGTTTCTGCCAGTGCTTACATTTGTAAGATCGATCTTATAAGTGTATTAACAAGGTTAATTTTAGAGAAGAGAATATGGAAGAGTTAGAGTTGCAAATGTTACAAATCCTTGCCCTTATCGTAAGGAAAAGATATGGATAGGATGAACCAATCTAACTTAAAATCTTTATTGTTGTCTTTAAGATGCCAAAACCAATTTACTTAGCATGTGCTATGACGTTTACTGCTATCTCTAAATGATGATGATGATAGGAAAATTCTCTTAGATAACTGGGAAGAGGATGCTCCAATGTAGAAGTAGACCGGTACCGCAAGAAATTTACACTGGTATATAGAATTCTTGATCTTAGAATTATTAGACATAAATTTAATTGGTGGGGTTGTCCTCAGAGACCAAAACCATGTTTTATTGCTATTATTATATTATTATTATTATTATTATATTATTATTATATTATTATGTGAGGGGCTGAATAACCAAAATTAATATTGGAACTCCCAGAAAATGAACTTTATTAGCAGACTGGTATTATGAGAAGATATAATTTGTGAAAGATTTTGTGTTGGAGAAGGTAACTCTAACTATATGAGAGTAATAATCGAATAATATCTAGAATTTTTTGGAAAGTTTTTACCAACCACTTCACGGAATTGTAAGGAAGATTAGATTTAATTTGTTTTCCAAACGGAATTACAACCAGATAGTTTTCCGAGTAACATTCAAATTGTAAGTGGTATTATCTTTAAAGGACGGTGAAATAAATCTAGAGTGAAAAATGGGCTTAAATAATGCTTGCCTCCCTTACCCCGTAAAGGAATATTATGTTTTGTGTTGTTTACAATATTAGAATTAAAATCACTCGTATTATTACAACTAGATTTTATGTCTTGAACAGTAGATGAAGGACGAGATTGAGCAGAATCAAGTATGTAACTTTTTCTTTATACCCAGCTTTAACCAAGGCAGAGTTATAAAATTCTGCCTTGTCGTTAAAAATGTCAACATTGGCGGATAACTGAAATGTTTTTAACTAAATTCTTAGTAATTGCCCTAGCGTGATTACTGGAAGGACTAATATACTTGAGATTCGTGGAAGGTTTTGGTATAGGAAGTACGAGTTATTTTGTAAATTAAGAGTAATATCTAAGAAGTTAGCTTTAGTTAACTCATCGTCAAAAACGATGTGAAAGCCCATTCTACGAAAAAACCTAATCTATTCTTAACCTTCTGTATTTTTTTATTTGAAATGTTTTGGGGGTAAAGCAGACAATCATCACGATATAGACCACCACGGCTGTCTGGGAACTGGTCGGTCATTTCATAAAGTATATATATTCCGACCAAATCAGAAATTTGAGCGGAATCTGAACTTCCCATTAGGACATCGAACGCATTGGGAGTATCCTTCCGGATCCACAACTTCTTATCGAACTTAATGATTGATTTCCTAGCAGCCAGTACCACATTAATTTCCTCTCTAGAGAGACCTGCTTTACTGTGTGCATGGCAGAGTGCCTTATTGAGTATAATAGGGTTGATTGATGAATAGAAGCTAGATATATCAAACTGAATAAATTTAGTGTTAACTTTATTAGTAATAGAAGTAAAGCAATCTACAACTGGAAAAGAATTCGACCATAAGCTAAGTTTTAATTTATTGATTAATGTAGGGATATACTTATCTAAGATGTATTTACTAAGAGTACCGATGTCGGAGCTGGAGGGACATATAAGCCGTAATGATGGGTTAGTATAAAAGTTCTGTTTGTGGTCTTTTAAAATAAACCGAGGTTGCCTGGGATTCAACAGTTCTGTCTCATCTGTAATCACACGATTTCATAATTCCTTTAGCTTCTAGGTTAGCGTGCCTGAGAGTATTCGTACCTGTGATCTTGTAATTTTATGGATCTCTTTTCGAGCAGTTCCAAACAGTTCTCCTGATGAGAAGATTGCATTTTACACCGTTTATTCCTTTGGAATAAAACCAATGTTGTCTTCGAAACATATGTATGCATGTGTGTATGTATATGTATATAAATCAGAAAAAAAACGTCTATTTCAATTCAACAATGAAATAATAAAATTATACCATATAGAAAAAAATTAAATATAAGATAAAGACATATACAATGATTAAGTAATCTCAAAATAATAATAAAAAGTATGTAATTGATAAAATGATACACGTGTTCATGGCGATATTAAAAAAAAACTGATAACAGTAAAATTAATTTGATTTAAATATAGCCAATTTCCAGGTCCAAGATAAAAAAATAAAATAATTAAATAAATAAATATATGTACATAATCTTGTAAACGCGGAATATCTTAAATATATTTGTTAAAATATATTTTCTTAAAATTATTCTGTGATTTATTATATATATATATATATATATGTGTGTGTGTGTGTGTGTGTGTGTGTGTGTGTGTGTGTATGTGTGTGTGTGTGTGTGTGTGTGTGTGTGTGTGTGTTTGTGTGTAGAAAAAATTTAGATTCAGATGAATTAGGTACTTAAGTTGAGGCACAAGAATTTAGTATGGTATTATCCAAACAGTTTCAAAATAAAGTGATTAAAATCAAAAAAGCAACAAGGATATCTAGAGGTAATGCAGCACCATCGTTTCACGCAACTCCATTTAATTGAAGAATGCAATCTTTCATCAATTTAAATGCAGAGCAATCCTCAGCTGCATAAAGACATAGAATTTAATTAAATAAAAAACAGATGGACACATTAGTATAATTTTATATAAAATATCAAAGAAGTTATCGAGATAGACAAAGAACATGCTGTCTTCACTTCAGCTTAGAAGATACTAAGGTATCAGAAAGAAAGACTTGTTAGAGATCTAGCTTTGTCTATCTCCTTAACTTCTTGGAGATTTTAGGTAAAATTATACTAATGTGTCCATCTGTTTTAATTTAATTACATTCTTTGTGCAGCTGAGGATAGCTCTGCATTTAAATTGATGTAATGATTGCATTGTTCAATTAAATGGAGTTGCATGAAACGCTCGTACTGCATTACCTCTGGATATCCTGTTGCTTATTTTGAGACAATCACTGGTGACAATCACCGGGGACAATCACCGGTTGTCAATGAATATAGGTTCTCTCTGCAAGTATATATCCTTTTTACAGATTTATTATTGTTTTCGATGTCAGTGAGTTTACGTCACTGGAAAAGCATTATTATTTGCAAAGGGAACCACTTTGCATCGACAACCGGTGATTGTCTCATGCTGATGACGGGTCATACCCAAAAACTCGAAGCCGTGTGTATCATACAGGTTTGCAGATGGGAAGGACGGCTTTCTTTGCAAATACTGATAGGGCACAGAAAGTGTGTCAATAGCGGGCTGGATGAGGGTCCTCCTGGGGCTACATGCTACAATAGCATCCACCCTTAGGCGTTAGCCACATTTAGTGACAAATATACTTCACGATGTCGTGCAGCTACAGTTCATACCACGTTCAGATACATATATTATGTATATATATATATATATATAGAATATATATATATATATATATATATATATATATATATATATATATTATATATTATATATATATATATATATATATATATACGTGTGTGCGTGTTATGAATTGGAAACAAAGAGTAAAAGGTTGCCATTATAGTACTCGGAATTTCGAATGCCGGAGCGAAGAGCTACGATACATTCTCGTCCGCTATTAAAGGCAACAGGGGCTACGAAAAACTGTTATATAAACGGAAGCAACTCTAATAGGTGGAAAAGTGATACGACAAAAATATTATATATATATATATATATATATATATACATATAATATATATATATGTATGTATGTATGTATATGTATATATATGTGTAATATATGTATGTATATATATATTATATATATATATATATATAAATGCAGGTTTTGAAAGATTACACTGCCAAAATACAAGATGGAAAGTCATCTGAGAGAAGCTCAAAAACAAAGCCATGGAATCAGAACGAAAGGTAAGGTGTAAATGTTGAGGAAAGGATCTTGGGGATTGAAAGAAATAGGAAAATACTTAGAGACCGCCATCACTGTTTCAATTGAATATATTTTCATCATCATCATCACCCTACCAACACCACCACTACCAACACCACTACCAACACCACCACTACCACCATCACCACTGCCAACACCACCACTACCAACACCAAACACTACCCACACCACTACCACCATCACCATCACCACTGCCAATACCACCACCATCACTACCAACACCACCACTACCAACATGACCATCACCACTACCAACGCCACAACTATCAACACCACCGCTAACACCACTACCACCACCACCACCATCACTACTATCAACACCACCACACCACTACGAACATTGTCATTGTCATCGCTGCTGCCTCTATGAGTTTTAGTCAAATGAATGAACTCCAGTACATTTTTTAAAGCCTGGTACTTATTCTGTTGGTCTTGTTTGCTGAACCGCTAAGTTACAGGGATATAAACCAACCAGCACTGGTTTCAAGTGGTGGTGGGAGACAAACACAAATGTAAGGACACTCACATATAGATATATACATACATACCTATCTGTTTGTCTGCCTGCCTGCCCTTGCCTGTGCAGGTGCCATGTATAAAGCACTCAGTCTTTTCTGTGGGGTGGTTGGTGTTAGGAAGGGCATCCAGCTGTAAAAACCTTGCCAAAACAGACTCAGTAGCCTGGTGCAGTCTTCTAACTGGCCAGCTCCTGTCAAACCATCCAGTCCATACCTACATGGAAGGTGGACATTAAATGATGATGATGATGATATATGTGTGTGTGTATGTATGAATGCATGTATGTATGTATATATATCTATCTGTGGGTGTCTGTATATATATATATATATATATATATATATATATTGAAGACTCACTTCGGTCATGAATAATCATGGGATTGCACCTAGAAAGTTACTCTCCAAGGCACAAGTCTGGGCAAGGTTGTTTATGGAAGACCAGCAGTCGCCCATGCATACCAGCGTCCCCTCCCCACACCACCGATGTTATCCAAGGGAAAGGCAAAACACAATACAGCTTGGTAGCAGTGATGTCGCAACTCAGTTCTACAGCTGAGTGAACTGGAGCCACATGAAATAAAGTGTTTTGCTCAAGAACACAACACGCAGCCCAGTCAGGATTCGAACTCACAACCTCACGATCGTAAGATCGATGCTCTAACCACTGAGCCATGTGCCTTCATATATATATATGGCTGTAACACACGAATCACGAACCGCAGGATGAAAAATATCAGCTAAGTCATATTTAAGTTCCTGACCTGTTCCTCTTTTCATTGTTTTTGCAAGCATTATTATCACCATCAAGCCTTATTATTATTATTGTTTCCCCATATATTAGCGTTATCGTTGTCTTTCGTCTCAAATGCTAGCTGAAGCATATAAACTTTCACTCACAAAAACTTATTCACACGACCGCCAAAAACATCTCGTCTCAAATCTGGTCTTTCTGTCGCTTAATTCTCTGACCCATCCTTCCCAACTTCCACTCATAGAAACTTATGCACACGACCGCAAAGCATTCCATCTCAAATCTTGTCTTTCTTTCTGCCGCCTAAATCTCATCTTACTCCCAGTGCGCGGTGCGCCCGCCCTCCCACCCCCACCACCTGTACCAGAAGTCCTTATCTCACCTTGTCTTCCTTTGCTTTTCTTCCGTGAACACCTAAAGGCTTAAGCCAATACCACCCCTTCTATATATGGTGGTGACCATACGGCGCAAAAACATGATAGTGTAGTGTAACAGGTTGAACTTAAGTTCATTGCTTTGCTTATGAATTCTGCCAAATGCGAGCTTTCTTCTTCTTTTCAGGTACATGACGCCACTGCTCCCCGTCCCTGGGCCTCTCGGGCCCATACCTTCCACACCCTCAGGGTGGGCACCCTCAACGTTGGCCCACTGAAAGGTAGGTCTGGCGAGATAGTTGAGATGCTTGAACGGAGACGTGTTGATGTATGTTGCATGCAAGAAATAAGGTGGAGAGGAGGATCTGCTAGGTTCCTCACAGGCAAGGAACACAGGTACAAGATTTTCTGGGCAGGGAACACTGACGGGGTTGGTGGCGTGGGTATACTTATTGCTGAGAAATGGGTAGATAGAGTAATTGAGGTAATCAGAGTAAGTGACAGAATACTTAAGATTAGAATAGTGCTTCATAATAGATTAGCAACCATTATATCGGCCTATGCCCCTCAGCCAGGGCTACCCAATGGACAGAAAGACAGTTTCTATGACACCCTACTGCAGACCACCTCATTGACGAACCATTTGTGGCTGGTGATTTCAATGGGCATGTTGGACGACATGCTGGGGGCTTCCATGGCGTACATGGAGGCTATGGTTATGGTTCCCGCAACGAGGAGGGAACCAGGCTGCTGGAGTTCTGCGATGAATAGTCTTATGGTCTGCAACACTAACTTCAGGAAACAACAAACCACCTGGTCACCTACCGATCGGGCCGGCATACTAGCCAAATCGACTACATCCTTGCCAGAAAAAGGGAAAGATGGCTGCTTATAAATGCCAAAACTTCCCAGGCGAAGAATGCACCCCACAACATAGACTGGTAGTTAGTGACTTTAGGATCAGGAATAAGAGGGCGACTAGAAGACGACCAACATGGAGAAGAAGGGTCTGGAAGCTTAAAGACCCTGCGAATGGACAGAGATTTAGAGACATGTTACTTGAAGCCTTTGACGAATGGAAGAGGGTATAGCTATGCATGGGGTAGAAGACAACTGGATGCTCTGAAGGACAACCTGCTGAAATCCATGACCAGATCTGTGGCTGGTGCAAAGTCCTTTAAGACCCAAAATAACGTGGTGGTGGAACAATATTGTTGACTAGGGCTATTAGACAAAAGAAACAGGCTTGGAAGAACGGGGGTAGCAGGGAGGAAGTGTATCAGACTGCCAGAAGGGAAGCTAGGAGACAGGTCTATCTAGCCAGAGGGGAAGCAGAGAAAGAGAAATATGCCAATGTCCTGCGCCGTGAGGATGAAAGACTTGAGGTATTTCGTGTTGCAAGACAGTGTGTGAGAGAGAATCGTGATGTGGTAGGAGAGAAATGTGTACGCAAGGATGACGGTTCACTTGCACTAAATGAGGACGCAAAGAGAGAGGCTTGGAGACACCACTATGAAGGTTGTTGCTGAATGAGGAAAATGAATGGGATAAAGAGAGTCTGCCGAATGTTGACCCAACAGAGGGACGCAGCTATCCGAGTTGATATTCCGTGGTAGCTAAGGCAATTAGAAGCATGAAGACAGGGAAAGCCCCAGGCCCATCAGGAATTACTGCAGAGACGCTCAAAATATCTGGTAGTGTCGGCTATAGCATAGTCACCGTATAGTAACCAGGTGATACACGAAGGAGTCATACCAATGACTGGTGTAGCAGCATAATAGTCAACTGCTACAAAGGTAAAGGTGACGCCCTAGATACAAATAACTACAGGGCATCAAGCGGTGGATCAGGTAATGAAGGTACGGAGAGGGTTATAGCCCATTAATTAGAGAGAGAGTTCGCTTAGATGATATGCAGTTTGGGTTCGTGCCAGGGAAAAGTACTACTGTGCTATATTCCTGGTAAGACAGCTGCAGGAGAAATACCTAGCCAAAGTAAGCCCTTGTACCTGGCTTTTGTTGACATGGAGAAAGCCTTTGACAGGGTCCCCCGATCCCTTATCTGGTGGTCAATGAGAAAACTAGGGATAGATGAATGGTTAGTGAGAGCTGTGCGAGCCATGTACAGAGACGCTGCTAGTAAGGTGAGGGTAGGCACGAGTACAGTGAAGAATTCCGGGTAGAGGTTGGGGTCCACCAAGGTTCAGTCCTCAGCCCCCTCTTATTTATCATAGTCCTCCAGGCAATAACGGAAGAATTCAAGACAGGATGCCCCTGGAGTTCCTCTATGCTGATGACCTTGCTCTAATTGCTGAGTCACTATCAGAACTGGAGGAGAAGTTTCAGGTGTGGAAACAAGGATTAGAATCGAAGGGCCTTAGAATCAACCTAGCCAAAACCAAAGTCCTAATAAGTAGGAAGGTGGACCAACCAAAAACGACTTCAGGTAGATGGCCTGCTCGATCTGTAAAAAAGGTGTAGGTAGAAATCTATAAGGTGCACCAAGTGTAAGCTATGGACACATAAGAGGTGCAGCAATGTCAAAGGTCGGTAATAACTGGAAGATAGTTTTCGTATGTGGCAGATGCTCAGGAGAAATAAACTCTGGAAACGTGCAGAGACCAACTTCTACCACGTTCCAGGGAGACAAACTAGAAGTAGTTGATAGCTTCCGCTACCTAGGAGACCAAGTTAGTAGTGGGGGGGGTGTGCTGAAAGTGTAACTGCTAGAGTAAGAATAGCCTGGGCAAAGTTTAGAGAGCTCTTACCCCTGCTGGTGACAAAAGGCCTCTCGCTCAGAGTAAAAGGTAGACTGTAATGCATGGGTACGTACAGCCATGCTACATGGTAGTGAAACATGGGCCGTGACTGCTGAGGATATGCATAAGCTCGCAAGAAATGAAGCCAGTATGCTCCGATGGATGTGTAATGTCAGTGTTCATAATCGTCAGAGTGTAAGTACTTGAGAGAAAAGTTGAACCTAAGAAGCGTCAGTTGTGGTGTGCAAGAGAGACGGCTGCGCTGGTATGGTCATATGACGAGAATGGCTGAAGATAGTTGTGTGCAAAAGTGCTACACCCTAGCAGTTGAGGGAACCTGTGGAAGAGGTAGACCCAGGAAAACCTGGGACGAAGTGGTGAAGCACGACCTTCGAACTTTAGGTTCACCAAGGAAATGACCAGAGACCGAGACCTATGGAAGTATGCTGTGCGTGAGAAGATCCGGCAAGACTAGTCAGGCCATAACCCGTGGCCCCTACCTGGGACGTAGTCAGTCCCCTGTGCATACCTTCCTTCTTGTGACACTTGTGAAGACCTGTTGAGGCAAGTGAAAATCGAATCAAATCAAATCAAAAATCAAAAAATCAAGCAAAATAAAACTAGATGAACATCAATGGAATTTGTATCTTTGTGGTACCAGTGCCGGTGGCACACGAGGAAAACCATCCGAACGTGGCCGTAACCAGTGCGCACCGACTGGCCTCCATGCTGTGGGCACGTAACAATCACCATCCGATCGTGGCCGATCGCCAGCCTCATCTGGCTCCTGTGTCGGTGGCACATAAAAAACACCATCCGAGCGTGGTCGTCTGCTAGCCTTGTCTGGCACCTGTGTCGGTGGCACATAAAAACACCATCCGAGCGTGGCCGTTCGCCAGCCTCATCTGGCACCTGTGTCGGTGGCACATAAAAACACCATCGAGCGTGGTCGTTCGCCAGCCTCATCTGGCACCTGTGTCGGTGCACATAAAAAACACCATCCAAGCGTGGCCGTTCGCCAGCCTCGTCTGGCACCTGTGTCGGTGGCACATAAAATCACCCACTACATCTCGGAGTGGTTGGCGTTAGGAAGGGCATCCAGCTGTAGAAACACTGCCAGATCTGACTGGCCTGGTGCAGCCTTCGGGCTCCCCAGACCCCAGTTGAACCGTCCAACCAATGCTAGCATGGAAAGCGGACGTTAAATGATGATGATGATGATGATGTATATATGTATATATATATGTATATAAGTATATAAATATATATATATATATATATATGTATATCTATATGCATATTATATAAATGAATATACACAATGATACACTCACAATATGTAGACATACACCTCCTGCGTTCACAACGTCTAAATATGTATACACCCATCAAAAGTTGGAAACGTACATGCACACATACATATATGCATGTACATATTTAGACGTTGTGACGCAGGAGGTGTATGTCTACATATTGTGAGTGTATCATTGTGTGTATATTCATTGTGTGTATATATATATATGTGTGTGTGGTGTGTGTGTTGGTGTGTGTGTTTAAATTAAATTAAAACAGATGGACAATTTGTATAATTTACCTAAAATCTCTAAGACGTTAAGGAGATAGACAAGAACATGCTGTCTTCACTTCAGAACAAGGATATCCATGGGTAATGCAGTACAATCGTTTCAAGCGACTCCATTTAATTGAACAATGAATCATTACATCATCTAAATGCAGAGCAATCCTCAGCTGCACAAAGAATTTAATTAAATTAAAACAGATGGACACATTTGTATAATTTTACCTTAAATCTCCAAGAAGTTAAGGAGATAGACAAAGAACATGCTGTCTTCATTTCAGAACAATATATCCATTGGTAATGCAGTTCGATCGTTTCAATGCAGAGCAATGGAATGCGATGGAATGCAACTCTTGAACCGAGCATTTTAAAACCAGATTCAGCTGCAGATCATATGATTTCATAATTATTGCACAAATTGCACTTTTTAATCCTCAGTGGAAACATAATCAAGACACATAAAAATGAAGGTTGCACATATGCACCGGATAGTCTTACACTCATATACATACGAATTCTCATACACACATATATATATATACACAAATACATATACATATAATTTTCCATTTGACGCTCCTTTCAGATACTCAGACACCCACACAAACGCGCGCGCACATACACACACACACAACTCACAAGACAATGATAAAAAGGAAATCCAGACAATTTTTTGAAAAGTGACATTTTGCCCACCCACCCCAATCTTGGAGTGACCAGCTGGGTTTGCCATTTCTTAAAACCAACAATCACATAATATTGAAAGACTGACCAGCTGCAAAGATATCAACAATTTTTTCTTCTTTCTCTCCTTCTTCTTCCTTTCTTTCTCTTTTACACTTCTTTCAGACACAAACACACGCACACACATACACACACACGGGCGCTCTATCTCACTTTATCCCCATTCCCCCCACCCCTCTTGTACTATCTTATATCTCTCCCCCCACCCCTACACACTCAATAATACTATATAAAGGGTCAAAATTCCTGCAAAAGTTAGTTCAATATGAAAACTCCACCAGAGTGACGAAAGCGCTGATAATATATATGATTTATAAAAACATGTAACATACTAATAGAAATATGTAAATATAAAACCATCCAGATTTCTGAGTACCTCATTTCTTCTAATATATAATACCTGTACATCATCTCCAAACCTTCTAAAATATATTATATATATATATATATATATATATATATATATTACATTATATAAAAGGGCTTAGTAAAATAATTACTTTGCCGCATACTGAACTCATTAGAAATAGCAACTAAAAAACTTTTTAAGGCTATTTCTAATACTTAAAGAAAATCTCTCTCATATAGTGTTTGCATAATTTAACTCACAAAAGTTTGGGGGTAATGGACATCGAAAAATCAAATGCTAAGGTTATTCGAGAACGTACGTTTCAAGATTAGTCAAAACAACATTCTATCATCGGCTCGGAATTCCTTGGTTTGGATTTGGAAACACTGAAAATAAGAACATACCCTCTCGAAGATCTGCTCCCAACTAACAGTGTCAACAAATTCAAAATAAGCAAGCGAAGAATCTCTGTTCTCCCCCTTTCCACCAGCGTGGGTTAAAATCATCAAACTCTATGCTTATTTCGGTAAGTCCGAAGCATTAATCAGAGGGAGATTAATTATAATTTCAACAATTGAGGGCAAAATTAATTAATTATAATCAATTTCACCAAGTGTTCAGTATGCAAAGGGACCATTCAAGGCGAATTCAATTGTTGAAATTATATTAATCTCCCTCTGATTAAATGCTTCGGACTTTACCGAAATAAGCATAGAGTTTGATGATTTTAACCCACGCTGGGGGAAAGGGGGAGAACAGAGGATTCTTCGCTTGCTTATTTTGAATTTGTTGACACTGTTAGTTGGGAGCAGATCTTCGAGAGGGTATGTTTCTTATTTTCAGTGTTTCAAATCCAAACCAAGGAATTTCCGAGCCGATGATAGAAATGTTGTTTGGACTAATCTTGAAACGTACGTTCTCGAATAACCTTAGCATTTGATTTTTCGATGTCATTACCCCCAAACTTTTGTGAGTTCAATTTATGCAAACACTATATATGAGAGAGATTTTCTTTAAGTATTAGAAATAAGCCTTAAAAAGTTTTTTAGCTGCTATTTCTAATGAGTTCAGTATGCGGCAAAGTAATTTATTTTTACTAAGCCCTTTTATATATGTAATAATTTGAATTCGCCTTGAATGGTCCCTTTGCATACTGAACACTTGGTGAAATTGATTAATAATTAATTAATTTTTGCCCTCAATTGTTGAAAGTATATATATATATATATATATATATATATATATATATATATATATATATTATATATATATATATATACACATACACACACGGAACCACATAATTAAAAGGAAAAGAAAAATGTAAATATATGCCATATAAAATTAATATTAACAAAACATTGTGGCAATATAGATATGTATGTGTTTATATATGTACGTGTGTAGGTGTGGGATTGAAGGTTATATATATATATCTATATATATATTATATATATAATATATATATATATATATATATATATACACCATTATATATATATGTATATATATACCCCCCATCACACAGCTACACATGTACATATACAAACACATGATGGGAGGGTATTATAAATATTATATATATATATATATATATATATATATATATATATATATATATATATATATATATATATACATATATACATATATATAAATGGTGTTTAATGCAGGTGTAATTCAAATACCTTTACTTCCGACACATTTTTCGAAGATATCACTGATATTATTCCAAAGGAATAAAATGGTGTAAAACAATGTAATCTTCTCTTCAGGGGAGTGAAGAAATGAACTCGTCCACAAGACATTTAACAGAAAATGATGGATATGTATGTACTAAAAAAAATATATTTTCCTAGTTTATACGGTTTTATTTAATATACATATAGTCATATACTTCTCATTTATTTAACTTTTCCTTAATTTATCCCTCCTCTTTCTATAGGCTACCACTGTCGTTATATCTCAGTAACTTTTTTCAAACAATATTAATAGCGTTTAGTAAATCATTATACATATCCATCTATATATATAAAGCTGAAGTTGTCTGTGTATGGCAGGTTTGGTAGCCTTCAACTAACATTATCTCCTCTGAGACCCTGCAGCGCACGTTGACCAAAATTGAGAGCATGATAGAAGGCTTGCTCTTCCTTCCGTAGAAGAAAAAATTCAAATCGGACCATGTTAACACCAAAAATTATTTACACCAAAAAGGTGCTTTTTTTCTATGAAAATCCCTATTTTTTACAATTTTTTGACTGCTGTGTCGCCATTTTTCGATGTATTTCAGAAAAATGTTCACTTAAAGAGAATAACAAGCTACATAATGCAAATTTTTTTACTTTTCAAAAATTCCAATTGTAAAGGGTCGAAACAAACCCGAGCAACGCCGGGCAATACTGCTAGTTTTCAGTTACAATGTCTTATTGACGAGTTTCATTTTTTCACTTCCCTGAAGAGAAGATTACATTGTTTTACACCATTTTATTCCTTTGGAATAATATCAGTGATATCTTCGAAACACGGAAGTAAAAGAATTTGAATTACACATGCGTTAAACTCCATTTATTTATTTATTTATATATCATACAAAAAATCTACGTAAACCCGAAGTTTATACCTTTAAAAACAAGGAATAACAACCTCTTTACTTGCGTGATTTTTTGCTACCCTGGTAACTATTTATCCATTTTTTCCGTGTTAATTGTTGACAAGGGAAAAATACACGCATCTATATATATAGCTTGCTTACCAACCACATGGTTCTGGGTTCAGTCCCCCTGCGTGGCACCTTAAGCAAGTGTCTTCTACTATAACCTCGGGCATTTGAGTGAATTTGGTAGACGGAAACTAAAAGAAGCCCGTCGTATGTATGTATGTGTATATATATATTATATATATATATGTGTGTGTGTGTGTGTGTGTGTGTGTGTGTGTGTGTGTATGTATGTATATATATATATATATATATGTATATATATATGTATGTATATATGTATGTATATTATATATGTATATATTATTATATATATATGTATGTATGTGTGTGTATGTGGGTGTGTGTGTGTGTGTAAATATTCATAAAATGCTATCAATATTGCATCCGTATAAATTTATGGTTTATATAATTTTCTTTCTAATTCAGTTTATTATTTTCATAAGGGGCCTTCATATTCGTAATGTCTCGCCATATTCATCCGCCTCACGAGTTGACTGATCGTTCCTGCTTGCAAAGTTTGGCATCTATTTTAAAATACATGTCGGAATTTATTTCGCCGGTAAGCAATCTTTTAAGAAACGACCTTCCTGGATATTTAGGGCATATTAAACGCCTGTCGAAATCTGTGTTTGTCTCCTGTGAATCTTTAACGGCCTCGTTGTTGCCTACCGTCGGAACCAGGCCTCGTAAATATTTCTCCAGTTCTGACATCCCGATACTTTTATCCCGAGAGAAATTTATTGATCCCTGCGAATGTTTTATTGACAATAGGGCAGTTAGAAAGATCAATCGAGTTCTGAAACACATCGTTTGGTAGTGTTTTTGTTTCGCAGTTAACGCATCGGCCGGCCATTTGTGAAAAATGGTGACTGTGAAGTTACGTTACCCGTGAGGACTTTACGTAGAAGACTATCCTCCATTAGAACCGAATCAACCGAGTGCTTCCGGTTTAAAGATAACCTTGGAACTTTAATTTGGTTGGTATCCGAATCATTCGATGATATCTTAAACGAGGGTGAAAAATTGCTTTCGATTTTTTCAGATATTTTTTTGAAGGACAGCACATCGGGATCTGTTGATCTTTTCTCAAAATCAACTTCCCTATTATATACACCGGAGCTCCCAAAACAGCTGTCAGCCATTTCTGATTCATGTGTTTTACCGCCAGCGTTTTCTTGGCTAGTTCCTCCTTCCGGCTGTTGTGGACTTTTTGTGAGAAAATTCATGTTGTGTACTGACCGTTTCTTAGTCTTAAAAGGAACCTCATTATCAGCTGATTCAATTAACATTTCCGTTTCGTTAGAACCCTGAGACTGCGGAGAAAGAATCGCTAAAACATCTAAGGAACGCAATAATTTTTTGTATTGAACTCTTCTACTGATGCCTTTTGCTCCGTCGGCGAAAGAGGGTTTGTTTTATCTTGTTCAAAATAGTCTTTATTTAGAACCAAATCTTTCAAAACAGATTTTAAACGGTCCTTATTTGAAATCAAATCCCGTATATCCGTGTGCTTTTCTTGGCTTAGATAACTGTTCAGCTTTCGCCCGTTCAAATTCTCCATCATTAACTGTTCGCGTCATGCAACTCAACGTATTTCCAGAAGATTCGCTTTTCATTTCGATGTGTTCATCGAATTCTACATTTCCTGGGGTCTTTAAACCATTCCTCTCCGACCTCCCAGATTCCGATTCAAACCTCACTGAAAACCATCCCTTATTACCTTTATAAGATTTTTTCATATCATACGAATCCAAAGTATCAAAAAAACATAATGGCTCTAAAAGTGAGTTATCTCCCTTAAGAGTGTCGCTCTCCACTTCATTCCTCCCAGAAACATCCTTATCAGAAGCTTGTGAACGGCATTGCCTTTTCGATCGATCTAATTCCAAAACATTACCAGATGATTCCATTTTTATTTTCATAAGGTCATCTTTCTGTTCGACTGCTCCTGGGGAAGACTTCATATTATCAGAAACAAGCGCTGTGTTGTCCTTTTGGACATTCCCATTAATATCAATCACGCAATATTCATCTACGTTTCCGTAATTCTCAGCATCCGGTAAAAGTTTCGGGGGTGAAATTGTTATATCTTTCTTTAACGATTCACCTTTATGACTGAATGACATTTTAAGAATATCTGTGTTTATAGGTGAGAGAGAATCTAAACCCACGTGATCGCTATTTGTGTAGCCAGCAGCGACATCTGAGCGAGCCATAAGCTGGGACGAAGGCGATGTATGGTTTGTTGATTGTCGTATTTCGAGTTCTGGATATTCGTTCATGTCCACCGTTGGGAACGAAGTGTCAGGTTTGATAAGGAAACGATGACTCTGCTGTTTTATGTGAGGATCTTCGCAATCGGACGTATTTTCCGCATTGACCAGATCTGAAGAATGGACGGCAGCCATTTGTGAATCATCGCAAATGGCGTCTGAGCAAAACAGATCGTTCACATCAAAGCTATCAATATCATTAAAAGTAGAATTGTTATCCGATTTCACATAACTCGAAAGATCAGTCTGAGATCGTCTGGATAGAAATTCAATTGATCTATAATCGATTCAAGCTTTGAATCTTCACCACCTTCAAAATCAATAAGCGAGTCTTCACTAAATGCTGAATCCAACGAATTAGTCCGAAAACGTGCATCAAATCGAGGTCGGTTAATTCTAGACGTTTCTCTCGTTATATCCCCAGGAAGTATACAATCCTCTTGGTTTTCACTTTGAAGCGATAACAAATGATTTTTCCATTTCGAAAATCATCCGAAACAACTGAATCTAAAGCATTTTATCTAAATCCCCGTTCTCGTTTTTAGCTAAGCTGTCCGACATTAACACTCCGCATTTCTCTTCTACCGAGAAATAGTTGTGGTCTTTATTGAAAAGCTTGGTGGTGTCATTCTCATATCGGAAATCGTCTCAGCTTCTGGAAATCTCTGAATAACTTCCGGTTCTTTCATAGCAAAGGCCGGAAAAATTCTAATGCTGCCAAACAGGTTTTCATTCTCTTCTTGTGTTGTTTTATTCTTCGAACAATCTAGAAATAATTAAAAATTTAAAATTAGATTTGAGGAACACAAATTAAAAAGAGAAAAAGAGAGACGAAAATGGTAAACAGGAAGCGATGAATATTTTTTTTCTAGTTATCAGAATGTGTTTAATATGAAGGGCTGGTGAAGCATGATTATCGAGGCGATGACGAAAGACGGAGACCTCTGGAGATATGCTGTGACTGCGAAGACCCGACAAATGAAGTGAGTCCATGGCTCGCAGGATGGCCTACTGTGCTAACCTTGGATCGTAGAGTGACCTGCTGTTCTTGAGGAGACCTATTGAGTCAAGTATATCAACATCAACATCAAAATAAAAGTCAAATGGATATTGTAGTTGTGATACCTGTGCCGGTGGCACGTTGGGCCTCACAGAGGCGATGACGAAAGACCGAGAGCTCTGGAGATATGCTGTGACTGCGGAGGACATGCGTAGGCTCGAATGAAATAAAGCTAGCATGATCCACTGGATGTGTAATATCAGTGTGTACACACGACAGAGTGTAAGCGACCTGAGAATAGTGTTGGGCATAAGAAGCATAGGATGCAGCGTGCAGGAGAGACGTTTGCGTTGGTATGTTCATGTATTATGGATGGATGAGGAGAGATGTGTGAAGAAGTGCCACTCCCAAACAGTGTATGAGTCAGATACATGCTTGCGTGTTTATGGAGGGGAGAAAATCAGGTGTAGTGTTGGTGAATCTCAGGAAGCATGGAAATTTTGAGGATGCAGTGCTCCGACAACTAACAACTGATGCCGGCAGTTTGTTCCATGCTTCAACAACTCTTAGCGTGAAAAAATGTTTCCAAAAGTCAAGGGAGCTGTGCTGTTTTCTGACTTTGTAAACATGTCCACGGGTGTTAGACAGGTGGAGTTTAAAAAGGTGCTTAGAGTTATTGTTAGTATTGGGTTGTCCGGAAAGTTCGTGCCGATTTTAAAAGAAAGAAAGGGGTCAATAAATACTTGCCATTACATTTTTAATCAACCAAATATGAATCCTTTTGTTGCACAATGCGTCTCCATCTTTCCTTTAACTTGAAAATACCCTCTTCCCACAGGTGAGGTGTTTCATGGCAAAGAATTCATCAAGGTCAATACATACTTGCCAGTACATTTTTAATCAACAACCAAATATGAACAATTTTCTTGCACAATGCTTCTCCATCTTCCTTTAACTTGAAAATACCCTCTTC
>NW_021823590.1:17500-21950 GCF_006345805.1 Octopus sinensis | reverse complement strand
TTTATATTCTACTGGAAATTTGATTGGTCTTTACTTTTTTAGCTTTGATAAGTTTTTGGTATTGTACAGGCCTCTCTCTCTCTCTCTCTCTCTCTCTCTCTCTCTCTCCCTCATACTCTATTTGTTTACATACCTACACACATATACATACACACACACACACACATATATATATATATGTATATATATATATGTATGTACTTGTGCATGAATATATATCGACACATGTATATGTGCATATGTACATTTACGCATTTGTATATATATATATTTGTGCACACACACACACGCGCGCACACACACATATATATATGCATATATATGTGTGTGTGTGTGTACACATATACATATATATACATGTATGTATATATCCCATCCATACATTTGTACATGTGCTTCGTATATACATATACATATGCATATATATATGTATGTATGTATGTATGTATGTATGTATGTATGTATGTATGTATGTATGTGTGTGTGTGTGCGTATGTCTAATATATGTATGTGTGATTAGTTGAAATTGTAAAAACATGATGAACTCAGTTTTAATATTAACGCCATTTTAAAACTGATTTATGATAAAGAGGTCTGCGAGGATGAAAAAGAGTACAGCCTACACCACCACCACCAACAACAACATCCTCACCCCACTACAACAATCACCTCTACAATGGCCTATCACCAGGGAACCACCATCAGCAACATCATGTCTACTACTACTACTACTACTACTACTACTCTACTGCTGCTGCTACTGCTGCTACTACTACTACTACTACTACTACTACTACTACTACTACTACTACTACTACTACTACTACTTCCTTCAGAACCACTGCAGTGATCATTATCATCCCAATCGCTGCCACCACTGCAGCTGGCACTACAGTCTTCATCACCACCACCGACCAACACCACCACCATCACCACCACCACCACCACCACCACCACCACCACCGCCTCTACTACCATCGCCACCACTACCGTCGCCATTGTCACTACCACAACCACTGCCCACCATCACACCGACGACGACGACCATGTACTCACCACAACTACTACCACCACCATGGTTACCGCAATCACCACCACCGCCACCATTACCATCACCACTGCTATCACCACCATAACCACCAACCTCCATCGCCCTCACCACCATTAGCTGCGCCACCACCAACAACACATAAAATGACAACGATAGCGTTAGCATTAACTAGGCCTCTTAGAAACAACAGTCAAATCTCTCTTAAACCACACCATGAGTCCTTGAAACGGAAGAGCCATGCTGAATATTAATAGTACTGGATGTAAATGAATACGGAGTTCCATTAAAAAAACATATGGTCACAGTTGGAGCATTTTTGATTGCAGAAGTGCTCAGCCAGGCCTGACCTAGGGCTGAACAAATCACCCTGTAAACCATTGTTAACAAGACAACCATATTAACAATTAAAGCATCAACAATAATATTAACCACGACGACAGCGACGACGACGACGACGACGACGATGATGATGACAACAACGATGACAGCGCAGTAGTGACTTCCGCTTGCGTGTATCTTGGCGGTGGCGACAGCCAAGATACAGACAAGCGGAAGTTACTACAAGATGCTCGGAGAAGTCCGTTAAATTTTCAGAACAGAAAAAGAATGGAAAAAAAAAAAAAAAAAAAAAAACAGGAAAAAATCTCAAAACTGACGTATTGAATAATGTGATCTTTGACGTACTGTATTGTCACGGCTGGACCGCTTTTGATCACAGAACTTCTTACCCCAGTGTCATGCACTGCTCTCTCACTCAATAATAATAATAATAATAATAATAATAATAATAATAATAATAATAATAATAACAATAATAATAATAATAATAATAGTATTTGCGTAGATTCACAAACCTGATCATTTGTTGTGTTGTGTTGTTGTTACTGCTATTTAGCCACAGGTCAGCACTCGATCGGTGCTGACCTGTGGCTAAATAGCAGTAACAACAACGCAACACAACAAATGATCAGGTTTGCGAATCTACGCAAATAAAAACTACACAAAAATGGCAGCAAAAATGATGAAAATAGAAATAAAAAAACCAAACTAATAATATTAATCATAACAACAACAACAACAACAACAACGACAACAACAGCAGCAATAATTGCTCTGATGCGGTACCAGGCACTGGCTCTCATTGCTTCTTATCTTAACTGATTGGAAGTGTTATCATGTACATCGATTTGTCTTGGTAGAAAAGATGGGTTACAGCAAATATTCTGCTCAATACAACAGATTTGCTTGTCAATTGTTCGACCTTAACCAGTTGAGCATGTCCCTTAGTGGCTGACGATATGTGTAGCTCTGAAGTAGTGGGGGAGCATCATAGCCATGTGTTGAGAGGAACTCTTTGGAGTTTGAATAATTCACATGTGAAAACATGGGTGTTTCGTTCAACATCCTTAAACAAGCCTTATTCAAAAATCATTTGAGCGGGATGAACTACTCGACGAGAAAAAAAATTCTAATAGGATCCCACCTGCAATGTGTCTGTTCTCGGCTATATAGGTATCGAAAACAAGAAGCGAAAGCGTGGTACATAACCTATCAGATCGTACTTGCTTGCGAGTGACGTCTATACAAATCTTAAGATTTTTATCTGTGTCTGTAAATTGCGAGGAACTCTAATATGTGTAATATCTAGAGGTGATGTTTCCTGTCCATTGTGTAAGTCCTGTAGAATTAAAGAACAACAACAACAACAACAACAACAGCAATAACAATAATAACGAGAGCAACGATGACGATGACGAGGACGACGACCACCACCACTACCACCACCCTTACTTCACTGATTATTAAATAATTCAAACAACAACTACTAAATTCTAAACAAATCATACACGTTCACACGCGCACACACACACATACATATATATGTGTATAAATATATGTATGCATATATGTATGCGTGTTTGTACATATATATATACATACATATATATATATATATATATATATATATATGTATATATATATATGTATGTATATATATATATATAATATATATATATATATATATATACATACATATATTATATATACATATATATATATATATAATATATATACATATACACATATATATATATATATATAGATATAATATATTATATATATATATATATATACACATATATATATACACAAACATATATCCATTTATAGAGAAGCTCGTGTTTTACGGTGTTTTTTCTATTAGTAGACTTACCGAATATATAGTAACAACATAACAATACAATAACTCCTAGGTCAGTCTATGACACGAACCCAGGTTTGTCAGATAATTAGTTCCGTTCCGACAGTTTAGCACCAGCACAAACGAACAATCAAGTAGCCTTGCGGTTATTTACTGCGAGTGTTTAAACAAATAACCCACCTTATCAGGAAAAGCAATTTCAGCCATTTTGGGGAGTTTAGCTTCGTTAAAGCCGAGCAGAAGTCTGTAGGAATATAAGAATATAGTAGGAAGGGAATTATAGATTAGGCAGATATAAATTTCCTGCACATAAGCACCGGTTTATTGACTTGTCCTGACCCTGTGTGTCAAGGCAGAAATATATTGAGCAGATTTGAGAAAATGGAAGACTGGACGTAACAAAAGATTTAGTGAACGCTTCAATAGCTTTCGGCATTTACGCCACGAAATTAAAGTCACATCGAAATGCATGTACATACATACATACATACATGCATGCATACATACATACGTACGTACATACATACATACATACATACATACATACATACGTACGTACGTACATACGTACATACATACATACGTACATACATACATACATACATACATAAATACATGCATACATACATGCATACATATATACGTACATACATACATACATGCATACATACATACATACATACATACATACATGCATACATACATACATACATACATATATACGTACATACATACATACATACATACATGCATACATACATACATACATGCATACATACATACATACATACATACATGCATACATACACACATACATACATGCACACTTACATACATGCTTACATATATACATATATATATAAAGTATGTATGTATGTATGTGCATAAATATATGCGTATATATGTGTATGTGTGTACGTATATACGTATGTGTGTATATATGTATGTATGCGTGTATGTTAGATTAGTATGTATAAGTATGGGTCACGCGGGAAGGTTTGTGCGTGCGTGCGTGTTTGAATATGAGAAATGGGGGTTTTGCGTGAATGTTGGTAGGAGTAGGTATGCATGTGTGTATATGATTGCTTGTTTCTGTGTTCTGAAGCTTCAAATGGTATTGTTAATGTATACATGTGGACATATAAGTACGCACACATATACACACGCGCACACACATGAATGTATGCATATATGTA
>NW_021823590.1:10000-15000 GCF_006345805.1 Octopus sinensis | reverse complement strand
GAGAAAGCGCAATGTGACCAGCGGTGTATAACCACATCCGATAATCTGATCGAAATGTCGTGAAAGCAAGTGTAAAGTCATTTAAGAGGACGTCAGTACGATTTAGAATAATTCAAATGTGAAGAGGAAAAGTCAAAGAGAGACAGACAGTGATAGAAAGGGAGAGAGAGAGAGAGAGAGAGAGAGAGAAAGAGGGGAGTGAGAGAGATGTTGAGAGAAGTTCATTTCTAAACACATCATTTCCTTTTAAAGCAACTACAATTTTTACTTCACTCCATTTTGCACGCATATTATCTTTAGTATGTTGGTTTGTCCCGAAGCTTTAGGGTGAAAGTAAGATCTTTTATAACCTCTATAATTTGGTATTTTAACTTTTGTTCCTAGTAAAGAACTCTACAATTATTTTAACGCATTGTATGAATGTAATATTTATCAGAATTTGTCTTAGTACATTTGTTCTAAAAAATAAACCTGACTCGACAGACTCATGCATTGCTTAAAATAACCGCCATTTTGAAATATAAATTACTATAATAATTTCTCTTTAGAATTGGTAAAGTATACGTTATTGTTGTAGAGTTCAAACTAGGGCTGACCGATCGCTTTTGTTTTACGGTGCTTTCGACAATCGTTTATATTCATGTTTTAGAAACTCTATCATTATGTATTTAAGAATACAGATGATATTTGATTTATATTTGTTGGACTTTCAGAATAGCTGTCTTACATAAATCAGAATTTTCCTTTTTTTATCGGGATTTTTTCTACATTTTATAGTATCTCACATTTCAAAACACCCGCGGGCTGATTTTCTTTAAAACTTATCCATAATCTTTTTAAACGGCTACTCATCTCCTCATCGTATCTTCGTCATTTCACAAGTATTTCACATTTTTAAATACTTGTAATTTGTATTCTTACAGAAAATATTCGGAAAAGCCATCATGTATAAATCGGCATTCTTCATTTTTCTTTTCGGATTTTAATCGTGAAAATTAAAATGAAGAAGTGGAGAGAGGGGGAGAGACAGGTGAGGGGTAGGGGAAAAGAGAACCGATTTCTTTGACTTTTCCTCTTCACATTTGAATTATTCTAAAACGTACTGACGTCCTCTTTAATGACTTTACACTTGCTTTCACCACATTTCCCATTAAACCAAATTTAACGTGGAAAGTTGGTAGTAGTAGCTGCTTAGAATCACCAAGCGGACGTTCATTTTAGTTAATTTAATCACGTTTAATATGGCGATCCAACTTGTATGACGATATCTTCGGGATCTTCTCAGGGATTTTATTGATGGCTGAATACGGTATTAAGTGATTATTATATAATGTTTCTTGTAAGTGGACGAAGTGTGCAATGTGGATGCATGGTTTTACGATACCGTTTTGGAGTAGATCTCCTTTATAGATTCTTCATGCTGCATCAAACAGACGACTCTCTACACAAGACACAATTATGTTAACACTACATAAAAAAGATGTCGGTTGAGTCTGAAACAAGTTTGTGAACAGTTGAATGATGTCAATGCTACAGCTGGGCAAATTATCTTCTATAAGGTATATTGCCAAGTTAATATTTTATTTTGATTTCGACTTGTTAGTAAATTTTGGTCAAATAATTTACCACCTCTCCGGTTTGAGGCGAGAAATTCGGCTTCCTCTTTCGGTAAATCAAATCGTTCAAACGCTCTTAAGGCCTGAGGCTTCAAATTTTCCTCTTAGACAGGTGCAGGCTTGGCTGTGTGATAAGAAACTTGCTTCCCAACTATATGGTTCCGGGTTCAGTCCCACCTTACGCAATTTGTTTTCTATTATAAAGTCGGGCCGACCGAAGCCTTGTGAGCAGATTTGGTAGGCAGAAACTATATTATATATATATATATATATATATATATATATATATATATATAATATATATATATATATGTATATATGTATATCTATGTTTGTGTGCGTATGTGTGTGTGTCTTTCTGTTTGTGTTTGTCCCCCACCCCCACCACCACCGCTTGACAATCGGTGTTGGTGTGTTTGTATCCCCATGACTTTACGGTTTGGCAAAAGAGACCGATAGACTAAGTCCTGGGATCGAGTCAATCGACTAAGATTTCAAAGCAGCATTCCAGCCTAGTCGCATTCTCATAACTGAACCAAATTAAAAGATAAACGATAAAATATATGTTGTATTCAGGGTCTATAGAAAGTCCAGCAGATCTCCACCAACTGGACTTACGTCATTGTCCATTTTATCACGTGTGGTAACTCGAAGCCTGTTTTGGAGAAACAGAATGGGCATTGTTTCATCATATTGAACTGGTCAAATTGGTGAATACGGGTTTGAATAAAAAAAAATTTGTATTTGTCTTTTGCGGAAAAATTAATTATGTTTACATTACAAAAACATTACACAAATATTAGCCAGTTTATTGATCTCTCAGTTTCCTCCATATCATGGGTATCGTCAAAGGTATTGATCGTCTTTCTTTGTTCCAAAATTTCCGTTACGAAATAGAGCTACTTTCAGTCTATTTTGGTTTATGTAATGGATCAGTGAAGAGGTACCTCAAAGATACTACACGAGGGGTAGGTACACATGAACAAGCATAGCAGATTCCATAAGGTACTTACTACCTTTTATGGTCACTTATATGGCAATGAAACTACATTTGGTACATAGGCGCAGTTGTGGCTATGTGATAAGAAGCTTGCTTTCCAACCACATGGTTCAAGGTTCAGTCCCCTTGCGTGACATTTTGAGCAAATTTCTTCTATTATAGTCTCGAGCAGACCAAAGCTTTGTGAGTGGATTTGGTAAACGGAAACTGAAAAAGGCCGTCCTATATATATATATATATATATATATTATATATATATAATATATATATATATATATATATACGTGTGTGTGTCTGCATATGTATATATCTATGTGTCTGGGTGTTTTATGCCTGTGTTTATCCCCCATCACCGCTTGACAACCGGTGTTGGTGTGTTTATATCCCCGTAACTTAAAGCTTCGGTATAAGAAACCAGCAGAATATTCCTAAGCTTAAGAAATAAGTCCTGGGGTCAATGTGGTATTCCAGTATGGCTTCAGTCAAATTACCGAAACAGGTAAAAGAATAAAAGAATATTTCCATAATATCCGTTACGGTACTTGGTCATTGCCCCTTCGTGTAAAAGTACCTCAAGCACAGGAGAAAATCTTGACTTTTAAATGTGTGAGACACACTGAGTAAAAGACGTTGAAAAGTAGAAAATATTTTATGATTTTAACTATAATTATGAAAAACACAATTGCTCTAAACTCAAAAACACAGACACATACATGCATATATATCTATGCATATATACGACGGTCTTCATTCAGTTTCCGTCTACCAAATCCACTCACAAGGCTTTGGTCGGCCTGAGGCTATAGTAGAAGACACTTGCCTAGGGTGCCATACAGTGGGACTGAACCCGGAGCCATGTGGTTGATAAGCAGGCTATTTACCACACAGCCACTTCTGTGAGACGTTTCAAAAGTTAGAAAGAGTTCACTATCAAAAGTAAACGTAACATTCTCACGTTTTTACTCTAGAAATTTGATTAAGTTTTATTTGATCATTTCTCCGTGACGTCAGTATGTCCAGACAGTTTGGTTATACGTAAGAAATGGTATTTTGAATCTGCTGATGGTCTACAAATGACTTGAGGAACTGTATTGAATATTATTGATGTCGTTCGAGGTTTGGCAGGTTTTTGTGAGATTGGTTCAGATTTCATAATAAAAGGGCAAAGATATACGGAGCAGAATTTATTATTAATTGATGGGGTGCATGCAAACAGCATGAATCCAAGCAATATCGTATCTATTCATCTTTATATATAAAAGTAAGGTTGTGTGTCTGTCTACTCCGATTTAGATTCCTAACTACTCCCACATTTTGCGGTGCATTTTAACCAAAACCGGGTATCTTATAGTCGTGATTCATATCGAGCCCTTCTGGGTATTAGCGCGCGTCTACGATGAGTCTACGATTTTAAAATAATTTACCATCATTTTTTCCCATTTTAATGCATATTTTTTAATATAAGGGAAGTAACTCTCTAAAAATGTCTACGATGAGTCAACGATTTAAAAAAATTTACCATAATTTGTTTTCCATTTTTAATGCATTTTTTGCTACTTTTGGGCTATAACTCTCTAAAAATGCTTATATAGTTATTTCCCTTACAAACCCGAGCAATGCCGGGCGATACTGTTAGTTCTCAATATAATCTGCTATATTTTAACGCGAATATCTGAACGCTGATTTTTACATCATTGATGAACAGCTCATACTTGTAGAAGATGTTTGTTCGTAACACACGTGATTCATCAGTACACTTTTATTTTTTTTATTCTTTTACTTGTTTCAGTCATTTGACTGTGGCCATGCTGGAGCACCACCCTTTTGTCGAGCAAATCACACCCCGGGACTTATTATGTAAGCCTAATGCTTATCCTATCGGACTCTTTTGCCGAACCGCCAAGTTACGGGGACGTAAACACACCACCATCGGTTGTCAAACGATGTTGGGGGGAAAAATACAGACAGACAAACATATACACAGACACACACACACACACACAGACACACACACACACACACACATATATATATATATACACGACGGACTTCTTTCAGTTTCCGTCTACCTAATCCACTCACAAGGCTTTGGTCGGCCCGAGGCTATAGTAGAAGACACTTGCCCAAGGTGCCACCCAGTGGGACTGAACCCGGAACCATGTGGTTCGTAAGAAAGCTACTTACCACACAGCCACTCCTACGCCTAGTATGGAAGCAATAGGATACCGCGGTGCTTCGAGCTCCTCATGTGTCTTCTCAAACATGCTTAGTAAATATGCAGTTGTTCTTAGAACATCTGCTGGATTTGTCCGTGAGAAGAAATGAAATACAGACTCAGCTTGTCTGAAACATCCCTTCATAAATAGTTTCTAATAACTGTTTCT
>NW_021823590.1:0-2500 GCF_006345805.1 Octopus sinensis | reverse complement strand
AATAAATCGTACTTTATATATATCTACATCTATCTATCTATCTATCTTATAAGGCACAAAAAGAAAATGATTCTCCCCAGACACGACAGAATATGCTTCAACACACGAACTCACATAAGGAATCTTGCAAACCAAATCCCAAAACGAAATATGGATACACACACACACACATTCACGAAAGGCTCTTTTCTGTTTGGTCATCCGGTTGCTGTAACAGAAGACATTTGTTCAAGGTACCGCTCGGTGGCCCCTTGATCAAGTTCATCAATGCCCATCTGTTATTTCATGCCCTCAAGAGCAAATTGTCAATGATGGTCCTCTCTTCCCCTAAAACTGAAGTTTGAAACTGAAATCAAGCTTGACTGCTATTCTTAGCATTTTGAAACATCGCATTGAAGCGCCTCTTGTTATTGAAAAATATATAGCGCACGCGGTTTGTATGTAAAACCGGAGCGGGTCGTGATTTCGTCTGTGTGAGTGTGCGTGTACTGCGCATGCGTGCGTCTATGCGGGTGTGGGCCTTTATGTGATTGCTCTTAAAAATGAGTTTTTTCTCAAAAAAAACTTTCAAGGGCTTTGAACATCCATCTAATGTACGTGCACAAAGACATTGACATGCAAATACGCATGCGCATATTCTCACAGCTACGTTGATGTTTTTTTTTTGCCGGTAACTTGCAATGCGCGCATGCGTATTGTTGTGATTCAGCGTATACGTCTGTTTATGCGCGTGTTTGGCTTGAAATTTCTCTGTCTCTCACTCCCCCAGTCTTTCTCTTTCTCGTTGCAAATATATATCTACGTATATGAGTATATATATTTATATATTATATATATATATAGATATATATACTCATACGTAGATATATATATATATAATATATATATATATGTATGTATATGTTTATGTATATATATATATATATATATATAAATATATATATATAGAGAGAGAGAGAGAGAGAGAGAGAGAGAAGAGAAATAGATAGATAAATATAGATAGATAGATAGAAAGACAGACAGACAGACAGACGGACAGACAGGCAGATAGATAGATAGATAGATAGATAGATAGATAGATAGATAGATAGATAGATAGATAGATAGAGCGAGGGAGAGAAAGACTATCACGGGCATCGACTGACATGTACGAATGCGTATGAATAATAGGAAATATGTTTATGATTTTTATATACGCATAAATAGATGTATGCAAGTATGTATGTATGTATGTATGTATGTATGTATGTATGTATGTATGTATGTATGTATGTATTTGTGTATTATATGTATGTGTGAAAAGGACGTCTGTTCGTTTGTATACATGTTGTAATAGTAGGAGATAAATTCGAAAACAGTATAGATTTCTAATATATACGTATGAATATGTGTGTGTGTGTGTGTGTCGGTGTTTATTGTGCGCTCGCGCATGCGCATGCGTATTGCTTTATGTCTATCTGCCTATCTTTCTATCCATCATTCTCTCTCCCCCTCCTTCTCTCTCTATATATATACAAAGAGAGAGAGAGAGATTGAGAGTTATATATATATATATGTATATATATGCATATTTGCACATACACGCATATACATATATACATATACAGATACATACACTTACGCACATACAAAATACATACATATATACATACATAATACATACATTAACATACATTAATCATACATACATATATATATATATATATATATATATGAATATATATATGAATATATGAAATATATATATATATATATAATATTATATATATTCATACATACATATATATGCTTATATGCAATACATAGATAAATACAAATATAATGGTACATACAAACATACACGCAAGCATATATAAAAAAAATATACAAGCATACTACTTATACACAAACATATATACCTGCGTTTCTACATACACATATACAACTGCGTTCATACAGTATTATAATACCGTTCTATCGATCGAATTTAATCCATTCCCTGCATCTAAAATTAATTTCTCCCTCCTGCCATTTTACTGATCGGCCATCTTTAATATGTCTTCTCTGTTTCTTCTTCATATTCATCAGCAACAAGATATTTAATAAATATAAATACACCAGAGCGTTTCAGTTTCCTATTCTGCGTTACATTGGTGTTAATCGGCTGTGATTCCGTAAGATTCCGTTTGTAGTGCCCGATTTCTACAACATCACCAACAAAAGACACAAGAAAACATTTCGCTTTGATTTTTTGCCGTCGAAGCCTTTGATCGTGTGTCAGAAATTCATTATACAATGACTTAAATGTTCTGTTTTTCGTTATGCCTATTGTCTATATCTATCTATCTATCTATCTATCTATCTATCTATCTATCTATCTATCTATCTATCTATCCATCCTGTCTGTTTATCTATCTATCTATCTATCTATATATATATTTGCCCCTCTATCTGTATGTCACACTATCCGTCTGTCTACCATTTCTCTCTATGTAACTATCTGTTGTCTATATCTATCTAT
>NW_021823589.1:2500-22382 GCF_006345805.1 Octopus sinensis | reverse complement strand
ACCAATCCAACTGACTTTTTTACCACTGCAGGTATAAAAATCAGAGGCGGCGACGATAGATTACATCGATATAAAGGAGACGATGTAACCAGGCTATAGATGAAATGAAAACAGACTCAGCTGCTGGCCCCAATGGATTCCCGGCAATCCTCCTAAAAGCATGAAGAGAGTCCTAGCAAGACCACTGCAGTTCCTCTTTCAGAGCTTCCTTGCAGGTGGCAACTTCCAGGAAAACTGAAGGAAGGTAAAATATGCCCCCTTCATAAAGGAGGTAGCAGACCTATCTCTCTGACCTCACACCAGCAAGGTCATGGAACGAATAGTCAGAAGGAAGCTGATCACCTTCCTTGAAGAGAATGACTTGCTGCCCGACACCCAACATGGTTTCCGACCAGGGAGAAGCTGTTTAAATCTCAGCTCCTACAACACTATGACTGACGGTGCTGAAACGCTGCTCAACCACTCAAATGTGGAAGTGATATATCTTGACTTTGCAAAGGCCTTTGATAAAGTCGATCATGGAATGATATGTCACAAACTGCGTGATCTCAACATAGTTGGAAAACTGGAGAATGGCTTCATGACTTCTGAAAAGATAGAAGTCAGGTGGTAGTAGCCAATGGGGCCACCTCCATTAACACACAAATAGTGAGCGGTGTTCCGCGGGCACTGTTCTGGGACCACTACTGTTCATAATGGCCCTCTCAGACATGCCCTCATCCACGCAGAGAGCCACGATCACAAGTTATGGCAGATGATACAAAAGTTTCACAGGCAATACGAACCCTGGGGACACTAAACACCTGCCAATGTGAGCTGGACGAAACATACAAGTGGGCTGAAAAGAATAGCATGCAGTTCAATGCTGGAAAGTTCAAGCTTTATACTATCAGCATGCAAAACTGAATGCAATACCCAATGAATACACTGGACTCGTAGGGATTGCAATCCCAGAGGCACAATCAGTGCGTGACCTGGGTATTCACATGAGTGATGACGCGACCTTTCATGTACATGTTGCTAAACTGACAATGAAATGTAGACGGCTGGGCTGGATGGATTCTTAGAACCTTTACAACAAGAGAACAAGAAACCATGATGGTCCTCTGGAAGACACTTGTCCTAAGCCACTTTGACTATTGCTCTCAGGTATGGTCACCATCACAGAACTTGAGGCGATCCAACGAAGCTACACGAAGAAGATAGCCTCTATGCAGAATGTAAGCTACTGGGAAAGACTCAAGAGATTAAAATTATATTCCCTGGAGCGTAGGCGGGAAAGATATGCCATAATATACATCTGGAAGATCCTGGAGGGAAGTGTCCTGAACTTTGGCATCGAGAGTTACGCAAATGCCAGAACTGGGTGCCACTGCATGGTGCCTAGGACTCCAAACCTGCCATCAAGATGTAGGACAAGATTCTGTGATAGCCTGGGCTTTCCGAGGCCCACAGCTCTTCAATATCCTCCCGAAGAACCTGAGAGACCTGCATGGGGTGGATACAGATGTCTTTAAATGAAGCTGGATCTCTTCTGTCAGGTGTCCCAGATGAACCAACTTCACGGCAGGAGGGGCAGATGATGGCAGCTGCATCGAACTCTCTCATGCACCAATAGCAGTTGCTAGAAAGCCTCCATGAAGTGAAACAAGTAGCAACACCAAATGGCGGTGCCCCAGCATGGCCACAGCTCATAAGCTGAAACTAGAATCAATCAATCAATCAATCATATGTATGTATATATATATATATATGTATTTATGTATATATATATATATATACACATATGTATGTATATATATATATATGTATTTATGTACATATATATATATACACATATGTATGTTTATATATACGTATGTATATATGTATATATGTATGTATATATGGGTAGATAAAGTAATTGAGGTAATCAGAGTACGTGACAGAATACTTAAGATTAGATTAGTGCTTCATCATAGTTTAGCAACCATTATATCAGCCTATGCTCCTCAGTCGGGGCTACCCGATGGACAGAAAGACCGATTCTATGACACTCTACTGCAGACTACCTCGTTGACGAACGACAGAGACCTTATCTTTGTGGCTGGTGAATTCAATGGTCACATTGGACGACATGCTGGGGGCTTCCATGGCATACATGGAGGCTATGGCTATGGCTCCCGCGACGAGGAGGGAACTAGGCTGCTGGAGTTCTGTGATGCAAATAATCTTATGATTTGCAACCCTAACTTCAGGAAACCTACCAGCCACCTAGTCACTTACCGATCGGGCCAACATACTAGCCAAATTGACTACATCCTTGCAAGGCAAAGGGAGAGATGGCTGCTTATAAATGCCAAAACCTTCCCAGGTGAAGAACGTACCCCACAACATAGACTGGTAGTTAGTGACTTTAGGATCAGGACTAGGAGGACAACCAGAAGACGACCAATATGGAGAAGAAGGATCTGGAAGCTTAAAGATACTGCAAATGGACAGAGATTTAGGGACATATTACTTGAAGCCTTTGACGAAGTAGAACGGGATAGAGCATCACAGGGGGTAGAAGACAACTGGACGTTTCTAAGGGGCAACCTGCTGAGAGCCACTGACCAGATCTGTGGCTGGTGCAAAGTCCCCTCTCGACCTAGAATAACGTGGTGGTGGAACAATATTGTAGACAGGGCTATTAGAGAAAAGAGACAGGCTTGGAAGGTCTGGAAAAATGGGGGTAGCAGGGAATTGTATCAGACTGCCAAAAGAGAAGCTAGGAGACAGGTTTATTTAGCCAGAGGGGTAGCAGATAAGAAAAAATTTGCAAATGTTCTGCGCCGTGAGGACCAAAGACTGGAGGTATTTCGCGTTGCAAGACAGTGTGTGAGATAGAATCGTGATGTGGTAGGAGAGAAGTGTGTTCGCATGGAAGATGGTTCACTTGCACTAAATGAGGATGCAAAGAGAGAGGTTTGGAGATGCCACTATGAAAGGTTGCTGAATAAAGAAAATGAATGGGATAAAGAGAGTCTGCCGAATGTTGACCCAACAGAGGGACCAGCTATCCGAGTTGATAGTTCCGTGGTAGCTAAGGCAATTAGAAGCATGAAGACAGGGAAAGCCCCAGGCCCATCAGGAATCACTGCAGAGATGCTCAAAATGTCTGGTAGTGTCGGCTATAGCCTAGTCACCCGTATAGTTAATCAGGTGATACACAAAGGAGTCATACCCAATGACTGGTGTAGCAGCATAATAGTCACTGCTACAAAGGTAAAGGTGACGCCCTAGATACAAATAACTACAGAGGTATCAAGCTGTTGGATCAGGTGATGAAGGTTACGGAGAGGGTCATAGCCCAACTAATTAGAGAGAGAGTTAGTTTAGATGAGATGCAGTTTGGGTTTGTGCCAGGGAAAAGTACTACTGATGCTATATTCCTGGTAAGGCAGCTGCAGGAGAAATACCTAGCCAAAGATAAGCCCCTGTACCTGGCTTTTGTTGACATGGAGAAAGCTTTCGACAGGGTCCCCCGATCCCTTATCTGGTGGTCAATGAGGAAACTAGGGATAGATGAATGGTTAGTGAGAGCTGTGCGGGCCATGTATAGGGACGCTGCTAGTAAGGTGAGGGTTGGCAACGAGTACAGTGAAGAATTCCGGGTAGAGGTAGGGGTCCACCAAGGCTCAGTCCTCAGCCCCCTCCTATTTATCATAGTCCTCCAGGCAATAACGGAGGAATTCAAGACAGGATGCCCTTGGGAGCTCCTCTATGCTGATGACCTTGCTCTAATTGCTGAGTCACTATCAGAACTGGAGGAGAAGTTTCAGGTGTGGAAACAAGGAATAGAATCGAAGGGCCTCAGAGTCAATCTAGCTAAAACCAAAGTCGTAATCAGTAGGAAGGTAGACAAATCACAAACGCCTTCAGGTAGATGGCCCTGCTCGATCTGTAGAAAAGGTGTAAGTAGAAACTCTATAAGATGCACCAAGTGTAAGCTATGGACACATAAGAGGTGCAGCAATGTCAAAGGAAGGCTAACTAGGAAGATGGTTTTTGTACGTGGCAGATGCTCAGGAACAATAAACACTGAAAATGCTCTGAGACCAACTTCCGTCACTTTCCAGGGAGAAAAACTAGAAATAGTTGATAGTTTCCGTTACCTAGGTGACCAAGTCAGCAGCGGGGGCGGGTGTGCTGAAAGTGTAACTGCTAAAGTAAGAATAGCTTGGGCAAAGTTCACCTCTGCTGGTGACAAAAGGCCTCTCGCACAGAGTGAAAGGCAGACTGTATGATGCGTGTGTACGAACAGCCATGCTACATGGCAGTGAAAGATGGGCCGTGACTGCTGAGGATATGCATAAGCTCGCAAGAAATGAAGCCAGTATGCTCCGATGGATGTGTAATGTCAGTACTCATACTCGGCAGAGTGTAAGTACCTAAGAAGCATCAGTTGTGGTGTGCAAGAGAGACGTTTGCGCTGGTATGGTCATGTGGCGAGAATGGATGAAGATAGTTGTGTGAAAAAGTGCCACACCCTAGCGGTTGAGGGAACTTACGGAAGAGGCAGACCCAGGAAAACCTGGGACGAGGTGTTGAAGCACGACCTTCGAACTTTAGGTCTCACTGAGGAAATGACTAGAGACCGAGACCTCTGGAAGTGTGCTGTGCGCGAGAAGACCCGGCAGGACAAGTGAGTCCATAACCCATGGTCTTCTACATGGGATGGAGCCAGCCTACGTATGCATACCTTCCCTTCTTGGGACACAAAACTCTACTTGTGAAGACCTGTTGAGGCAAGTGAGGATCAGAATCGAAATCGATCAATGGAAATTGCAGATGTGTTACCAGTGCCGGTGGCATGTAAGAGAACCTTCCGTTTCACGACCGTTGCCAGCGCCGCCCCGACAGGCCTCGTGCCGGTGGCACGTAAAAAGCACCATCCATTCATGTCCGTTGCCTGCCTCACCTGGCCCTTGTGCTGGTGGCACATAAAAAGCACCATCCGTTCGTGGCCGTTTGCCAGCTCTGTCTGGCACCTGTGTGGGTGGCACGTAAAAAGCACCCACTACACTCACGGAGTGGTTGGCGTTAGGAAGGGCATCCAGCCGTAGAAACACTGCCAGATTTGACTGGGCCTGATGAAGCCTTCTGGCTTCACAGACCCCAGTAGAACCGTCCAACCCATGCTAGCATGGAAAACGGACGCTAAACGATGATGATGATATATATATGTATGTATATATATATGTATACATATGTGTGTGTATATATATATGTATACATATGTGTGTGTATATATATATATATTTATACATGTGTGTGTATATATATATATGTATATATATATATATGTATGTCTATATGTGTATATATACATATGTGTGTGTGTATATATATATACACACATATACCTCTGTGTGTGTGTATATATATACATGTGTGTATATACATATATATACATGTGTGTATATACATATATATATATAAAAATGCAAAATGGGAAAACAACGCAATACATTCAGAAGACAATACAAAATTTCGGCTGATTACGCACAAGACAGAGAGGTGCAAACGTGGTTGTGTGGGAAGAAGCTTGCTTCCCAACCACATGGTTCCAAGTTCAGTCCCATTGCGTGGCACCTACTCTTCTATAGTCTCAAGCCTACCAAGGCTTTGTGAGTAGATTTTGTTTAATTGAAACTAAATGAAGCCCGCCGTATATATGTGTGTGTGTGTGTGAGAGAGAGAGGTAAACTCTGTTAGTTCACCAGGCTAACAATATTGTTTAAACTAGCAAAGAACTCTACATAAATCCGTGATTGTGTTCCAGGTTTTTTTTTGTTTTTTTTTACACAGTGATATACAAGACTAGGCATAAATAATGCTTATTACATATTTTTCTTTATTGTAATGAATTTCACCGACAGCTGCTTCCAGTAGGCATTATAGGGTCGTTATTGATTGCTTTACTTAATCGGCCCATTGATCGGTTTAGAAAAATTGAAAGACCGAAAAGAATTAATGCCACTTTCGTCATTCATGACTACTGGAAACAGCTATAAGTCAAATTTACTACAATAAAGAAAAATATGTAATGACTGTTATTTATACTTTGCCTTATATGTGTGTAATTAATATAGACCCTCTAAATGAAACTTAAATACCTTTATGATGTGCATCTATCTGTCTGAATGTATATTTGTATGTATGCACACCCTTTTCTTGTTTTTTTTCTTTTTTCACTTTAAATTCCCATATAATAGGAATCTATGCTATCTGGAGGGTATTTGTATAAAATTTCCTTTAAAAAGTACCCATTTTTCTGAAAGTTATACGGATACAAAGTCCACGGGAGGGCACACACGCACATATATATAGGTTTGCCTGTGAAATAATAGATGACAAAATCAGTCTTCTTCCAGTTTAAACCTCATGACTATATCAGATATTGCTTGTTTGTATTTTTTCTTTTTAATTATATATTTGACACTAAAATGGCAATTTAACATTTTAGAAGATTAATTTTTTTAATTTGAGCAAGAGGGGGGGGACACAAATTTTCAATCCCCCCCCTTTTTTTTTTTAGTTCAACAGCAGTGTTTGTACCTTAAACATTTGTATAATGCTTTAATCCAGATGCAACCACATTAATTAATTAATTAATGTGGTGGATTCTCCGTCTGATTTTCAACCAACTGAATTCCTGCTCTGAGAATTCATGTATAAATGTTTGAATACTCCGGACCCTTAACGCATTCTCTGGGCAACTCGACATGAAATAAGGGTGTGCTTTTGAATTGCAGATATAGTCTAAAGATAGAAAGAAGGAATCGATTTTACTTTATAACTGGTACTTTATCAATCTAATAGGATGAAAGTCGTTGACCTCAGCAGCATTTGAACTCTAAGTGTAGGGAGCCAGAACAAATACCGCAAGACATTCTTTAAGGTAATTGTTCAGTTTGGTTAGATTAAATTCTGATATAATATACAGGCCCTGAAAGATATTTTCAGAAAATTTCAGAAAAAAAAAAGGTACCCATTTTTCTGAAAGTTATGAGGAAACTTCTCTCTTAATCCTCGAAAAAAAAAAATGTTTTTCATAATAAATTCTAATATAATCGGAAACTACACCATCTGAAGCATATTTGTAGAAAATTTCATTTAAAAAATATCCATTTTTCTGAAAGTTATGAGGAAACTTCTCTCTTAATCCTCGAAAAAAAAAAATGTTTTTCATAATAAATTCTAATATAATCGGAAACTACACCATCTGAAGCATATTTGTAGAAAATTTCATTTAAAAAATATCCATTTTTCTGAAAGTTATGAGGAAACGAAGTCAGAGGGAGATGCACTTGTGTTGGTATATCAACACCCCGCCACTACACATATTCCCGATATTGTCTTGAAATTTCTTTTAGCCGTAATAATCTTAGAATTCAGCACTTTGTACCCATTTCCTGATTTTGTTTCTGCATAAGTTTACTGAGAAATGCATATATTTCTTTTAATGAAATTTTCCAAGAGATACAGTGTAGATATATATTTTGGGTTATATTGGAATTTGTTCTAAGAAAACATTATTTTTTTCAGAAGGATGGGTAGCGGATAGGGGTTTCGGATAATTCACATATCTTGACTTTGTTACCTCATAAATTTTTGTACACTTGATATTTAAAAATTTTTTCTACAAACATATTTCTAATGACTTATGTCGGAATTATGTCGGAATTTGATGGGTAAGCTGTGTGGAAATTTGGAACAGTGGAGATTGAATAATTCATGCAATTCTCACCTTAATGAGGTGGTGTGAATTATTTACTGATCCATTCACCCCACTTTTTTCTACACATAAAATTCCAATGTAGGTGTAGGAGTGGCTGTGTGGTAAGTAGCTTGCTTACAAACCACATGGCTCCAGGTTCAGTCCTACTGCGTGACACCTTGGGCAAGTGTCTTCTACTATAGACTCGGGCCAACCAAAGCCTTGTGAGTGGATTTGGTTGATCGAAACTGAAAGAAGCGCATCGTATATATGTGTATTTGTATATATATATGTCTGTTTGTCTCCCCAACATCGCTTGACAACCGATGCTGGTGTGTTTACGTCCCTGTAACTTAGCGGTTCGGCAAAAGAGACCGATAGAATAAGTACTAGGTTTTCAAAGAATAGGTCCTGGGGTCGATTTGCTCGACTAAAGGTTCCAGCATGGCCACAATCAAATGACTGAAAACAGTAAAAGAGAGAGTAAAAGAATATATATGGTCTCACTTCAGAGTTCAGTCCCACTACATAACTCCTTGAGCAACTGTTTTCTATAGCCTCAGGCCAACCAAAGCTTTATATATACCAGGTGCAGTGAATAAACTGTCATCTAAATTACGCAAAAATGAAAATAACACTGACATCTCATATTAACAGATATATTTACAAAATTGTATAAAGATATCTTGAAATAATAAATAGTAAATTTATTCAATAAAATCACCATTGACCTCAACCACAGCCTCCAGGCAAATTCGGAATCTCCTGCAACTCCTTGGGATGGTCTCCTTGTTTAAGTTGGTGAATGCTGCCATAATCCTTGCCTTCAGTTCATCTTTGGTGTTACAAGGAGTTTTGTTAGTCTCTTGCTCAAATGCACCCCACACATAATAACCAAGGTAGTTGCAGTCTGGGTAGTTAGATGGTCAGATGTTAGGGGTGATATGGTCATGAATGGGTTCTCTTGCTTTTGTGGCATAGTGCAGAGTCCTGTTGCCAGACATAGGGTCTTCCAGCTGCCACCCTCTTCGCCCGGGGCAGCACTAGTTCCTCCAGGCACTTGATGTAGGCCTCTGTGTTGAGTGTGTGGCTGTGAAGGAAGATGAATGGAGGCATAATGTTGCCATCACTTGCGATCACTCCAAACACCATGATATTGACTGGATGTTTGATTTTTGTCACTCTTGGTACATGTCCTCAGATTGACACCCAAACACTCTGAAATGTTTGTACAGGAGCTTCTGGCGCGAATGCCAAGCAGTACAGCATGTCATTTCCAAATATCTGGCAGAGTGAATTGCATCATGGTGCTGTTTTTCTCACAGTTGGTACCCAACTGACCCTACTATACTGTGTAGTCAACAAAATCAAAAACCAACAATGCACCTGTGTAAAATTAAAAATATAGAATGGCAACAATTTACCCATCTGTGTATGTGTGCGTGTGTGTGCTTCTGTGTTTGTCCCCCTGCCATCACTAGACAACCATTGCTGGTATATTTATGTCCCCATAACTTAGTGGTTTGGCAAAAGAGACCGAAAGAATCAGTACTAGGCTTCCAAAGAATAAATCTTGGTGTTGATTTCATCAACCATAACCCTTTAAGGTCGTGCTCCAGCATGGCCACAGTCAATTAAAGAATAGGTCTGTTCTTTCAAGACTGACATTAGTTGCCTAGCAACATACATACAGTATGTACATATATGAATACACACCAGTGTTCATAATTAAAAAAGGAGGTCAAAGGTCGTCCTTTCCAAACCATTGGCCCATAAGACCAGTTTCTCAGGATCTGTGCTGTGTATGTTTCTACCCTGAGTAGGATGCCATTGTAGGATTACTCACTTTTGCCAGCTAAGTGAACTGGAGCAGTGTGAAATGAAGTGTTTTGCTCAAGAGCACAACACATTGCCTGATCTAGGAATTGAAACCACAATCATGACTCTAACACCCTAACCGCTAAACCCCGCCCCTCAAAGACATCCACTATACATGTGTGCACATTGAGACATGTCCAGATATAACACAGCTGTCTTTTAGTCTTCCACAAATGGTTAATATCTAAGTGAACACAACTGTCCATATTTACCCACACTCGACCCCAACATCAGTTTCTTAATGTTATTAGATTAGGCTTTCACAGTCTATCGTGTGTGTGTCAGATGCTGGAGTTGGTGTTTATTACAATTAAGTTAATATGGCATTATACAAAGCGATAACACACCATTGCATGACATTGTCTCTTGATGCCTATACACCTCTTCCATTTAGTCTTTGTTGTGGGTGTGTGTGTGTGAGTGTCTGTGGGTGTATGTATGTCTGTATCTGTGGGCTTGTGTCTGTGGGTGTATGTATGTCTATGTATGTGTATGTGTGGGTGTGTGTATGTCTATATTTGTGGGTGTGTATGTGTGTCTGTGAGTGTATATATGTCTATATGTGGGTGGGTGTGTGGCTGGATGTATGTGTGTGGGTATGGAGTGTGGGTATCTGTATCTGTATGTGTGTCTCTATTTATCTATGCACATGTGTGTATATCTATACATGTGTGGCAGGGTGTATGTGTGTAGGTGTCTGTATGTATCTATGCACATGTGTGTATGTCTATGCATGTGTATACCTCTGAGTGTGGGAATGGGGTGGGTGTTTGTGTGTGGGTGTCTGCATCTCTATGTATCTGTGTGTATGTCTATGTCTCTATGCATATGTGTGTAAGTCTATGCATGTGTATACATGCGTGTGAGTGAGAGAGAGAGAAAGAGCTAGTACTTAGACACATGCTTATAGATGGTTAAGACCTCACTACAGATTTACAGCTGAGCCAAAACACCACTCAATAAATACTGGATTAAGTTAGAATATATTCAAAATGACCGCAACTAAA
This sequence comes from Octopus sinensis, assembly GCF_006345805.1. Classification (NCBI taxonomy): domain Eukaryota; kingdom Metazoa; phylum Mollusca; class Cephalopoda; order Octopoda; family Octopodidae; genus Octopus; species Octopus sinensis. Next base: position 11,753 of record NW_021823589.1, on the reverse strand, counting down.
TGTCTCAACATGACAATATACTTATGGAACCGGAATTAAACATCTAGGCGTAGGTGTAGATGTGTGTTAAGTTTGCTCACCACTTGCAAGTGGATTTGGTAGATGGAAACTGACAAAAGCCCATACGAGGGGCATTCAATAAGTAATGCCCCTGACCCACTTCCCATAGTAGTAGAGCAACGAAACTTGGCACAGTTATTAGTCTTTTTCTACATAGGAACCACTCAGAGTTACGCATTTCTCCTATTGTTTGATGCAGCTCTGGAGACCGTTTTTGTAGAAGACCCCAGCTTGGTCCTCCAACCACGACGTGACTTCAGAAATCAAGGCTGCATCATCTGGGAAACGCTTTCCTTTCAAAAACAACTTCATGGCTGGGAAGAGGTGAAAATCAGAGGGTGCAAGGGAGGAGTTCATAGTCGCATGCCTGTGCTTCTGATCTGGTGACACGCGAGTTGTGGACCGGAGCGTTGTCCTGCAGGAGGAGGATGCCTTTGCTGATCTTGCACTACCTCTTGATTTTGATAGCTTCTCTTAATTTCCTCAAAAGTGATGCATAATAGGCTCCTGTAATTGTGGTACCCTTTGCCAGGAAATCTGTCATCACTACGCCGTCCTGGTCCCAGAAGACTGTGAGCATGACCTTGCCTTCTTTGGAGGAGGTGAGTCACGGTGCTTCCACTGCATTGACTGGACTTTGGTCTCTGGATCATAGTGATGGACCCAGGTTTCATCCTGTGTAATCAAACTTTTGAAAAATTTTGACTCATCTTCTTGGCACATCTCCAAATTCATCCTCGAGCACTCGATGCGTTCTTGCTTCTGGAAAGGTGTGAGCAACCTGGGAATCCATCTGGCAGACACCATTTGCATATGCAAATGGTCATGAATGATAGTTTCCACAGACCCAGTACTAATCTTGACCTCATGGGCTATTTGGTGAATAGTTATGCGTCGATCTTCCAAAATGGCAGCCTCAACTTGGGAGAAGTGGGGCGACCAGATCTGGGAGCTGCTTCCACAGAGTTCTGACCATGTTTGAACTCACAATGCCAGCGTTTTACAAGGTTATATGATGGGGCATCATCACCATAAGTTGCTTTCATTTCATCAAAAGTCTCCTGTGGTGTGCGTCCTTTCAAATACAAAAACCGGATCACTGCTCGACACTCAACAGGCTCCATTTCACACTTGACTCAGTTCAAACACCTGTAAATCAGAAACCACAATTAGTTCAGAGCTGTAATTTGCCATTTAATCTATAGAGATATAAATAATTGCACATGTAAAATTTCAGCTAGATCAAACTGCAAGTGGGTCAGGGGCATTACTTATTGAATGTCCCTCGTATATATATATATATATATATATTACGGAGATGTACTTGCACATAGCGAGTGACTTGATCTGAGATCGTGTGCTGGAACAAAAATAATTGCAGCGCAGAAGGTGTTTATAAGCCATTTAAGAAACACACAAAAACCGTTATATTCACTTCAACATTTAAATTTAATTCACTGACAAAACTTCGTGCTGCAGAAATCGAACCAGTGAGTGTGTTAAGTAATAAAGCACTAAAAGAGAATGGCTTTCTCCAGACACAATAAAATATTTTTTAAACATGAATGGCTATGGGGCTCCACCAGGATAAAATAGTGATCAAAGGGATCCATAGTTAAAAAATGGTTGAGAACCCCTATTCTAGAGTCTATAGTTTCTTCACTTCCCAGCTGTATAGTTAAGACACTCACTTAGCAACTCTCTAGTCTCGGGTTCAATCACACGGCACAGCACCTTGGGAAAGTGTTTTCTCTTATTGTCCCAGGTTGTTTGTTGCTTCAAACAGAGCCTAATGTATCTTTTATCTTTAACTTGTTTCAGTCATTAGACTGTGGTCATGCTGGGGCACTGACCCTTGAGGAATGTTTAGTCAAATGTATTGACCCCTGTATTTTTTTTTTAAAAGCCTGGTACATATTCTATCAGTCTCTTTCACCGAACAGCTAAGTTACACTGGTTGTCAAGTGGTAGTGGGGGGAAAACACACCCACACATAGATGTATGTATAAGAAGAAGCCTGCTTCCCAAACACATGGTTTCAGGTTCGGTCCCACTTGGGCAGGTGTCTTCTACTATCACTTCAGACCGACCAAAGCCTTGAGTGGATTTGGTAGATGGAAACTGAAAGTATGTCATATATGTGTGTGTGTGTGTGTGTGTGTCTGTTTGTCCCATCCTCCATCACCACTTGACAACTAGTGTTGATGTGTTTACATCCCTGTAACTTAGCGGTTCAGCAAAAGAGGCTGAAAGAATAAGTACTACATCCTGGGGTTGATTTGTTTGACTAAAACCCTTCAAGGCGGTACTCCAGCATGGCCACAGTCAAATAACTGAAACAAGTAAAAGAAATATATATATATATATGGCCACAGCTCATGAGCTGAAACTAGAATCAATCAATCAATCAATCATATATATATATGACAGGTTTCTCTTGGTTTCCGTCTACCAAATCCACTCTCTTGCCCAGGTTGTTTCACAGTGAGACTGAACCCTGAACCATGTGGTTGGGAAGCAAGCTTCTTACCACACAGCTATAAGGAAATATGTGAAAATCTGCAATTAATTAAATCCTGAAATTTCAGTACAATTTTCATCTTTACAACATTGACTACAAACCTGGCTGTCATTGCCCATAACATGAAGGAGGGGAAAATAAAGGGGCCTGGCTGGCTGCTATATGTTTCTGCCAATGACTGTCCAGGTGTTCCAGGACCCACAAAATAGGGATAACAGTGGTCCATCTTGCCATGGGTTGCAGCTGAACCCTCCCCCTCCATCATCTGCTGTTTTAATCTCACACCTTACTCTTACTTGTTTCAGTCATTTGACGGCAGCCATGCTGGAGCACCACCTTTAGTTGAGAAAATCAACCCCAGGACTTATTCTTTGTAAGCCTAGTACTTATTCTATCAGTCTCTTTTGCCTAACCGCTAAGTTACAGGGACATAAACACCAGCATCAGTTGTCAAGCAATGTTGAGGGGACAAACACACACACACATACATATATATATACATATATATATACGACGGGCGTCTTTCAGTTTCTGTCTACCAAATCCACTCACAAGGCTTTGGTCGGCCTGAGGCTATAGTAGAAGACAGTTGCCCAAGGTGCCACGCAGTGGGACTGAACCTGGAGCCATGTGGTTGGTAAGCAAGCTACTTACCACACAACCATTTTTTTCTCTTGTTTCTTTTCCTTCTCTCCTGTTTCTTTGTTTTTAAATGTTCTAATAAAATAGAGATTCCATTTATGAAATTTTCAATTATACGGTTTTAAAATGGGTTACCACATTATGCTACAATTAACTGGCTATTGGTATTTTTCAACTCTGCACACTGGGGAGATAGACATATACAAATATTTATTTCAAATTACTTGCTACTTGAAAAATTTTTATTTTTGAAATCAACAATCCTATTGATCATTAAATTATCACATCAGTAAATTAGAATTGGTGTAATTCCTATATATTTTTCAATGATTTCAATCATTGGACTGCAGCCATGCTGGAGCACTGTTTTCCTTTGGTTGGGTGATCATATCAACCTCTGTAGCTATTTTTAAGGCTGGCAATTATTTTATTGATATCTATTTGTCAAACCACTAAGTTATTGTTTCACCTCACATTATTGTTGTTTTAATATGCACTTAGCAATGCTCACATGGGTCAGACTGGACATTTTTTGCTCCTGTTCATGATATGGATCAATCAACCTTGCTTTAAAAGGAAACCCATACAGCACGCACACACATACATCCCCCCCCCTCTCTCTTACACAAGGAAGCCACTACATGGCTTCTTGACATGCTAGTCATAACAGCCAAATCTCTCATTCTTTGCTATCTGAAAAAGAGAAGATGGGGACATGGATAAATGGGGTCCAAGGAACACAGTCCAGTGCCAAGGATACAGGGAAAGACAGGGTGGTCACAACTGAAATGACTGAATCGGGGCTGTTTTAGGGTTAAACAACACAGCAACTATACAGACAACTATCTGTATATGTTGTTGTTTAGCCATTGGTCAGCTCTGATCGAGTAGACCTATCGATAAATAAAAGCATCCCAATCATGAGCATCACCTCTTTATTTGATATTTCTAGGTCTGTGTTGTTCCACTTGTGCTTTTTGTTTTTTTTCTTTAAGATGGTAAGGTGTGTTATTTAAACCAGCCACATTTGGCCCAATTATTCTAGTTTATGTTTAAACTGGCCAGATCCATCTCTCACACCTTCCTGACAATGCTATTCTTAAAATAAGCAATCAGATCATCAAAATCTCAAAGCCATGAAATAATGCAGGATTAAGTCAAAATAGGCAAAGCTGTGTGGTAAGAAGCTTGTGTTCCAACCACATGGTTCTGGGTTCAGTCCCACTGCGTGGCACCTTGCACAAGTGTCTTCTACTATAACTCCAGGCTAACCAATGCCTTGTGAATGGATTTGGTAGGCGGAACTGAAAAGAGCCCATTGTATGTGTGTGTATATATATATATCATCATCATCATCCATTGTTTTAAATCTGGGTTTTGTCCCCGTTAACAGGGGTGGCCAGATCTACTTCAAATGCCATAGCAGCTGAGGTAAGCAGGTGCAGCCCACCCCAACCTTTGGGCTGGCTAGTGCACATTCTCCCTTGCTATCATGAGGCTTTTTTGAAGCTGAATTTTCTACAGGGAGCATGCTCTTGCTTACCTCCAGCCTCATTTTCTAGACATGAGTGGTCCTGAGACCAAGGCATCTACCAAGATTTTTAAATGTGGTGGAAAATTAGCTCAGGAAAGCAGACATTACTCCCTGTGACCCCTTTCGGGAGCCCCTACCTATATATGTGTGACGAGTTTCTTTCAGTGTGTGTGTTTGTTCCCCTTCCACCATCACTTGACAACCAATGTTGGTGTATTTACGTTCCCCATAACTTAGCAGTTCAGTAAAAGCTACTGATAAAATAAGTACCAGGCTTACAAAGAATAAGTCCCGGGGTCAGTTTCTTTGATTGAAAGTAAAACCTGTGAGGTGGTGCTCCAGCATGGCCATAGTCAAATGACTGAAACAAGTAAAAGAATAAAATAGGCATTACATTTGCCTGAATAATCTGAATGTTAAAAAGTTAAAGGAGATTTGGCTGCTATTTTTAGCATGTCGGCACTCAATTTAAAGTGTAAATGGTTGCTACTCTTTCTCTCTCTCTCTCTATCTCTCTCACTCTCTCTCTCACACACACACACACACACACACACACACACATTTTGACAATTGGTGATGGTGGCAGAGGTGGGGCAGTTGCTGTCACATGCCTTCATTCATCTTTTGTTCTCTTGTCCTGGTGGTCACATGTTGAAATCATGTTACTATGGTTACCCTAACCTCTGCTGAACCCCTTCCACACCTCATCCTCTCCTTCCACCTACATCCCTTCCTTATTAAGTGGTTGTAGTTGTGAAGCCCACCCTTCCTCCCCATCTCATTGCAATTATTTCTACCCTCACACATTACTAATCATTATTATTTTATAGAAAGGATTATTGTTATAATGATTACTGCTAATGTCATGACTATTACTATTATTATTCACCTCTATCAGTACAGTAATCACCTTACTAAAATTTGGTTTCATTTGTCCCTAAATCTGCCCCCATCAAATGCTCAAAAGTTTGGCTGTGACAGCCGAGCATTTAAAACATTAAAAAAAATATTTTTTATTCTAAAGCTAATCTATGCTGTGTATGTCTCTAGAGCAGTGCATGCCATGGCAGTTCACATACGTGCATCATACAATCTACCTTTCACTCTGAAAGAGAGGCCCTTTGTCACCAGTAGGGGTAGAAGCTTTCTGAACTTTGCCCAGGCTATTCTTATTCTAGTGGTAACGCTCTCTGAGCATCCACCCCCACTACTAACTTGATCACCTAGGTAGCAGAAGCTATCAACTACTTCTAGTTTCTCCCCCTGGTATTTGATGGAATCTATTTTCTGAGTATCTGTGGTGTTTATTGCTCCTGTGCATCTGTTGCACATGAAAGCTATCTTCCTGGTTAATCTTCCATTTGATGTTGCTGCACCTCTTATGCGTCCATAGCTTACACAGGGTACATCGTATAGAATTTCTACCTACACCTTTTCTATTGATCAAGAAGGGCTATCTACCTGAAGGAGTATGTCATGTGTTTGCCTTCCTACTTACTGGTACTTTGGTTTTTGTGACATTGACTGTAAGGCGCTTTGATTCTAAACCATGCTTCCACACCTGAAATTTCTTCTTTAGTTCTGGTAGCGATTCTGCTATGAGGGCCAGGTCATCAGCATAGAGGAGCTCCCAGGGGCAACCTATCTTGAATTCCTCTGTTATTGCCTGGAGGACTATGGTGAATAAGAGGGGTGCTGAGGGCTGGTCCTTCTTAGACCCCTACTTCTACCTGGAATTGTTCACTATACTCATTGCCAACCCTAGTCCTACTAACGGCATCTCTGTATAGGGCCTGTACAGCCCTTGTTAACCATTTGTCAATCTCTAGTTTCCACATCGCCCACCAGATAAGGGATTGGGGGACCCTGTCAAAGGTTTTCTCCAAGTATACAAAAGCCAAGAATAGGGGTTTATCCTTGGCTGGGTATTTCTCCTGCAGTTGCCATACCAGGAATATAACATCAGTGGTGCTTCTACCTGGCACAAAACTGAACTGCATCTCATCTAAATAGACTCTTTCCCTAATTAGTTGGGTTATGACCCTCTCCGTGACCATCATCACCTAATCCAGCAGTTTGATACCCCTGTAGTTATTTCTAGCTAAAGCATCACCTTTACCCTTGTAGCAGTTGACTATGGTGCTGTTATGCCAGTCGTTGGGTATGGACCAAAATTACTGAATGGATCCTTATGATATTTGGAACTTAGATTCAGTGCATAAGGGTGGGTATATTGCAGTATGTTTGGTTTGAATTTGAGATGGCTTAAAGAGGACAGAATCCCCCACGAAATTTCATAAATTTCCGATGTTGATGAAATTTCAACCATAGGTAATTGACACACATCAAAAAGTATTCCCAAAGTTTCTGCTTCTCATGAGGATTCTAAGACCCCCTAATGGGGACCTTCACTCCCAAATTTTAGTCATTTTTTGATTCAAAACTACCTCAGAATTACTGAATGGATCTTTATGAAAATTTGGAAATTATATTCTATGCATAAGGACAGATGAAATGCAGTATATGTTTGAAAGTGAGGGAGCGTAAATGAGGCCATAACCCCCATGAAAATTCATATATTTTTGCTGTTGATGAAATTTTAACCATTGTTGTTAGACACAAATGAAGTAATATTTCTAAAATTCAACTGTTTAGAAGTCAGTAAGGCTTTTAATGGGGACTTAACACCCACAATTTAGTCATTTTTTGATTCAAAACTACCTCAGAATTACTGAATGGATCTTTATGAAAATTTGGAAATTATATTCTATGCATAAGGACAGATGAAATGCAGTATATGTTTGAAAGTGAGGGAGCGTAAATGAGGCCATAACCCCCATGAAAATTCATATATTTTTGCTGTTGATGAAATTTTAACCATTGTTGTTAGACACAAATGAAGTAATATTTCTAAAATTTCAACTGTTTAGAAGTCAGTAAGGCCTTTAATGGGGACTTAACACCCACAATTTAGTCATTTTTTCCTAAGCCAAGACAAATACAGTTGTACTCATGGAAGCTGTAGGGTCACCCGAGCATAAAAGATTAGTGTTATTTGTAATTCAGTGGTACAACAGTGTAAGACTTTGCTTTGAGATATACTTAGATTGTGATTTCTTCAATGTGGTGCATAAATTATCGAGTAAAGGAGAGGCATCTTTGCCTCCAAAGTGTTGAGTAAAGTTATTTGGTTGTAGACCTCCTTTGAGTCTTTTTATTATCACTGGGTCGGAGATAGTTCCCAGATAGTAACATTGATTTCAAGGCCTTCCCAGATAAGTGACTGGTTATTCAAAGAGATTTATAGATTGCAAATTTATTCTGTCCAGTTACCTATTGGTATAGTGATCATTGGCAAACTCCAGAGGTGACACTTTCATTTCCCCATGCCCTTCCAATTGCTATAGATCCGTAATGCATCTTACGGCTGTGCCGGTCACCTGTATGGTGAGGAATCCTACATTGGGGAGTGGTAACAACTAGGGTAGAGTAGCTGACTACTTATTGTGATCATTCGCCTTTGCTCTCTTTTACAAACCCAGTGAACATAGATATATTTCCGATTTCAAAATAATTTGAACAATAGATATAAGACCCAAGTTAAAAAGATTCCCAACAATTCAACTTCTGGTTTACTTTTAAGACACCCCCCCCCACATTTTAGAGCTCCATTTTCCAGGAGCAAAAACCTTTGAATAGGTTTCATAAGATTTGGATTTTGGAATCTGGGCATAATGACAAGAAGTATGGCATAAATGTGTTGTGATTAGAATTTTTGTTAGGGTGTGTAAAGAGGGAAAGAGCCCTCATTAAAATTCTTCATCCGCAATTTTGATGAAATTCGTATCATTCCTGTTCATTAGAGAAAATATAAAAGAACAGTCTAATTTTTCAATTCCATGTGACATGAGCAATGCCGGATATCTCTGCTAGTGTGTGTATACATACATATATTATATTATTAATATAAATAAATATATTTAAAAGAAAAAATTGGTGGGTTTTTCTCTTATGAGGTTTTTTATGCTAAGATTTTATCCTATTTTTAAATTTATACACACACACACATCTATATATATATATATAGAGAGAGATGTGTGTATACATATTTGTTGTTTTTGTAATGATTTTTTTTCTTCTTTTTCCCTAATTATTTATTCAGCTTCAAATATGTTAAACGTTCTGAAAAATATGAATACAACCCTTGTAAGCCATTCAAAGCAACCGTTAACAATGGAGAATGTGCTAAAATCAAAGACTTAGCTGTAAGTATTGCCCATTTTTCTATTATATACTTCTCCTCATCCACCACCCCCCCTCAAAGAATCCTTGTCCTGCAAGTTGCTTGATGACCCTGTCAGTTCTGGTACCACTTAAAAAGCATCCAGTCCACACTGTAAAGTGGTTGGTGTTTGGAAAGACATCCAGCTGTAAAAACCATGCCAAAACTGATCTCTGCTGAGCTAGTGCCACATAAATAGTATTCAGCCCACTCT
>NW_021823588.1:0-21827 GCF_006345805.1 Octopus sinensis | reverse complement strand
TTCCTCTTATTGTTGCTGAATTTGTAGCTGTTGTTGTTGTAGTTGTTGTCATCGTTGCTCTCGTTTTTGTTGTTGTTGTTACCAACGTTGCTATAGTTGTTATTGGTGTTGTTGTCGTTATAGTTGACGTCTCCGTTGTTGTTATCAACGTTACAATACGTTATCATAATTAACATAAATCTAATATTTGAAACATTCCCCAACCTAACTAAAAACCAACCAACTTCAGCATTCTGAAACTTGTTGTTTTTTTGTCTTTGTTTCTTTGTTTTTGTCTTTTCTTTATTTTATTTATTTATTTATTTTGTGTGTGTGTTTCTTTTTAATTCGCCAGTAAAAAATCCCGAATGTTAAATCGAACACCTGTACCATTTAACCAGAGATTCCACTTAACTCACCGGATACGCTACATCCGGTGAGATTCGACCTCATAAACACTGGTGGACAAAAATCAATTCAATTCTATGCAAACATTGCACTGTACACATCATGGAAGAGCAGCACTACCTGACACTCACGCACGCACACACTACCACTACCACCACCACCACCACCACCACCACCATCCTTTATCGTTGTCGTCGTCGACGTCGTCGTCATGATCATCATCATCATCATCGTCATCGTTTTAATATCGACGCCATCATCATCGCATTAATTACTCTCATCATTTCATCATTATCATTTTTATGATATTATTATTACTGTGATTACCACCACCACCACCACCACCAACTCTACTACTACTACTATTACTATTACTATTACTACTACTACTACCACCACCACCACCTCTACTACTACTACTACTACTACTACTACTACTAAGTACGGTGATTGAAAAAATCGTTAGATTGTCGGCAGTAACATTAGAGTAGTTAGAGTGGTATCTCTTCCGGTTCTTAGACTCTGAGTTCAAATATCGCCGGTATCAGCAGCTTCGCCTTTTATTGCTCTGAGATCAATTAAATAAAATACCAATTTAATACTAACGTCCAACACTATCAACTAAGATGTTCTTTTGTTTTAAAATTCTTTGCCTTGTGCCGGTGAGATGGCAGAATCGTTAGCACGACAGGCGAAATGCTTAGCGGCATTTCGCCTGTCTTTACGCTCTGAGTTCAAATGCCACCGAGGTCAACTTAGTTGTTCATCCTTTCGAAGTCGATAAAAAAAAGTAGCTGCTGAACACTGGGGTCAATTTAATCGACTTATCCCCTTACCCTGAAATTGCTGGCCATGTACCAAAATTGAAATCATTGTTATTATATTATTATTATATTATTCTATGTTTGACTTTTGCTTTATATTTGTACAAGTTGGCTCCAAGTCTCACCCAGAGACCTCAAGAGAAAACAGGGTGGAAGTTCATGTTGTTGTTATGCCTAGTGTGCCAATATTTTTTTTTTGGGGGGGGGGAGAGTTTTTGGTGTTGTACTAATGAATGTCTAAAAAAAAAAATTCTTTTTTTTTTTTTTTAAAACCGAAAAAATATGTTTGTTTTAAAACCTTGAGATTACATAGAAAGTATTTTGCGTAGGATATGAGCCAGTTCCATGAGCACTATCTTTTGAATTTCTGCCATTTGGGGTTTCCTGGTATTTGAGTTAGGTAGCTATCAGCCCTTTTGCTATCATTCCCAGGGCACCTATACAACAGGTATTTATATTATTATTATTATTCTTTTATTATTATTATTATTATATTATTATTATTATTATTATTATCAAAATATTAAAGGAAGTAGGCTGGCAAGAAGCGTTAAATTGCCGGACAAAATGCTTTACAACATTTCGTCCGCCTTTACGTTTTGAGTTCAAATACTACTGAGGTTGATTTGAATTTCATCTTTTCGGGGTTCGATGAAATAAGTACCAATCACATATTAGGCTTGATTTAATCGACTGTCCCCCTCCCATCAAAATTATTATTATTGAGTGAGAGAGCAGTGCATGCCATCAAAGTGACACGGGTAAAATATACGAAGCCCAATATACCCATCATGACTACCCGTCTGATAAGGGCACATGCATCACAATCATGTGTGCATGACATGGTGATCTCATATCAAAATAAACAGCGCCTGATCTTGCAAGTGGGGCACAATTAGAATTTTCTTCTGGTCGAGTAGCCCATCCCGCTCAAAAGATCCCTGGATAAGGGTTGTTTAAGGATGATGAACGAAACACCCGCATTTCCTGAGGTGAATTATTCAAACCCCAAAGAATCCCTCTCAACACATGGCTATGATGCTCCCCCACTACTTCTGCTCGTGATCAGAGATGCACATATCGTCAGCCACTAAGGGACATGCTCAACTGGTTAAAGTCAAACAACTGACAAGCAAATCTGTGGTATTGAGCAGAATATTTGCTGTAGCCCATCTTTTATATCAAGACAAAACATGAACATGATATCATTTCCGATCAGTTAAGATCAGAAGCCAGTACCTGCTATGCATCAAGAATCATCATCTCATGTCAATCATCATCATCATCATCATTCATCATCATCATCATCATCATCATCATCATCATCATCATTATTATTTTACTATTACATTATTTTATTATTATCATTATTATTATTATTATTATTATTATTATTATTATTATTATTATTACTATTATAATTATTATATTATTATTATTATTTTATATTATATTATTATTATTATTATATTATTATTACTATTATCATATTATTATTATTATATTATATTATTATTATTATTATTATTATTATTATTATTATTGTTATTATTATTTATTATTATTATTATTATTATCATTATTATTATTATTATCTATTCATATACACTCAACAGATTAGACTGCTGGAAAAGAAAAGAATCCTAACATCATAACCTTAGATGGCAAAGAACCATCCTAAGTATCCTAACCCTAAGCCTAACAACACCGATTTCTGCAGCTGCAGTAAATTGGGTTTTATGCCTATTTCCTCTATCAATTTGTTCAGATCTTTAGTGATAATTCCCAATGCACCTATAATTACAGGAATACATTTTACCCGAACTTTCCATAGTCCCTGTAATGCAATGGCTAGGTCCTTGTACTGTGCTATTTTTTCTATACTTCTTATATTAATGCTTTCATCATTTGGGATTGGAAAGTCTATTATCTGGTACTTTCTATTCTCTTTATCTACTACTACCAAATCAGGCCTTCTGGTTCCTATTACTCTGTCAGTCTAAATGTTAAGGTCCCACGACGTCTTGTATTCCTACTTCTAGTACTTTACTAGGTTATTGGTTATACCAATTATTATCATTATTATTATTTATTATTATGATTATTATTATTATTATTATTATATATTATTATTATTATTATATTATCATTATTATTATATTATTATTGTTATTATTATATATTATTATTATCATCATCATATTATTATTATTATTATTATTATTATTATTGCTATTATTATTATTATCCATTATTATTATTGTTGTTATTATTATTATTATTATTTAGAATATTGCAGGACTTTGACTGTACTTACTCGTGTGTGACAATGTGGTCGAGTGTAATGTCACTACACACATTCTATGCTGGATCAATCAACGCTAAAAGCCACGGTGACTTGGAATCGATTCTGTGTGGCACTGAGAACAGACTTAATAGTTTCTGCAAGAAAACTTTCCAAAGGTGTATTTCCAAAAATATTTGATCGAGCATCGCTACGTGAAAAACCGCCTATTCAATGCTTGAGCAGCAACGACATGGCCGCTGCAAGAATCGCACAATGGAGAAATTCATCTGGTAACAGACTTGTTCACTATCAGTGTATTGCTGGTGCGTGAGTTTATATTATGTAGCTGTTAAAACGGATGGTACAGACCCGGCTATTAGCTCAGGTTCTCATGAAGATCAACCGACTCATTCCTTTGGAAAATGAAAGACTGTTGTTTAGTTGCTTGGGTATAGAAAGTTATATGGCGATGTGTATGAATGGGTTCAGATCAGATCTTACCTTCTCAGGGCCAGCAATCAACATGTTTTGTATGTAGCAATTGAAGAAGAACGTGAGGTTAAGAATGGAGTTACTGTTCTTTAGTAAATTTTAAGAAGAAAAGTGAGTGAAACTGGCGAAAATGACGTTGAAAACGAGGATAAATTGACTTATTGGCTGTAGGATCGTGGCAACATCTGCCTCAAGGCAATTCAGGGGTTGTGAGTAACTTGTCCCCAGTCACCCTGTGTGGCTGGTCTTTAATACATTTTGCGGTTCTATTATCCTGCATTGTTATTGTTATTTATTGTTATGCATTTATAGATTGTAATTGTTGATCTCACCTTATACTTGATGTAAATCCCACAGTTACTTGTTTGTTGGCTTCTTTTGTGTTTCACCTTTGTACAGTTCCCAACCTCTTGGGCCCCTGTGGCAAATAAAAGGAATTGTTGCGCTTAATGCAATTGTTTTCGTCGTTGTCGTTATCATCATCATCATCTTCATTATTATTATTATTATATTATTATTATATTATTATTATTATTATTATTATATTATTATTATTATTATTATTATTATTATTATTTGTTTATCTATTGTTTATTATATTTACTGCACTCTCTGCCGTGCTATAAAAGGCCATTATATGTGCTTTACGTGTATAAGTTAATAATCTCATAAAGGCACAGAAAAAATCCATACAAAAAAGAAACTAAAAAAGGCACGCGCACGTGAATGCCTGTGTGAGAGTGAGCCTACATATGTACATATAATACTTATAAATATACATACATAAACTATATATACATACACACAGATATATATATATATATATATATATATATATATATATATATATATATATATACACATGTGTAATTACATAAACATGTATCTATTAAAGAAGAAAATCAATTAATGACTCGCCTCTCCCGATATCTCTCTATCAATCAGTCTAAGTATCTATCTATCTATCTATCTATCTATCTATCTATCTATCTATCTATCTATCTATCTATCTATCTATCTATCTATCTATCTATCTATCTATCTATCTATCTACCTCTCTATCTATCTATCTATCTATCTATCTATCTATCTATCTATATCTATCTATCTATCTATTCATCAAGCAACGTTTGTCTATCTATCGATCCATGAATCTATCTACTACATCTCTCCGTCTCTCCCACACTCACTCTATATATGAATATGCATGTGTATATACATTTGTACACATACATATGTACGTACGTGCTTAAAAACATATGAGCGTGTAAGTGAGTTCGTTGTGCGCGGTGTATTGTGCGTGAGCAATGCTGTAAGTATTAATGCCTGTGTGAGTTTATCTGTCCGTGTAAGGCGGCCATTGTCCCGCTCAAAGATATCATCGAACCTGTTTCGATTACGATTAAAATCATGAATGACATCCACTTAGGAAGCTAATGATCTATAAGAAAGGCATGCGAATCTCAGACTCATACGTTACATCCAGATGCACACACGCACACACACACACACACACACACACAAAGGCATACACGCTTATACATATTTGTGTATGCAAGCGTGTATGTGTCAGTATGCATGTGTATATGTATGTGTATGTGTGTGTACGTATGTATACACGTAAATACATACACGTATATTCATATATGCAACATACTACCAATATATATATATATATATATATATATATATATACATATATATATGTGTGTGTGTATATATATTATATATGGTGTGTGTGTGTATATGTGTGTGTGTGTGTATGTGTGTGTGTATAAGTTAATCAAACATGAAAGCACAAAAAACACAACGGAGGACGTGGAACAAAATATTATTATGGACGCTCAGGAAGAAGGAAGAAGGAGGGTTAACGTTTCAAGCGGAGCTCTTCGTCGGAAACACAGGAGAAGGAAAGATCCAGAGAGGGAAGACAGAGGAATATATTTTTTTTTCCCCTGTCTGCAGAGACAGGTAGTGGCACGGTGGTACTTTTTCTGAAGAGTCTGGGTCTCGAAGTAAAGACAATATTCGCAGAACTGAAGGGTAGACTGGTCGTCCTGGATGTCGGCGGCAGCAAAGGGCCCGCTTTTCGATTCATATCAGTCTACGCATCACCTTTAACAGGTAGGCCGGTTATCTTTCGACGCCTATAGGTTTCCTGGGAACGTCTCGCCCATTACTTTTTGTGGGGGGCTGGAATGCTACCTTGGGCACGCATGAAGACTACGTGGGCAGAGATAGGATTAGACGGGGATACAAATGCCTCAGAGACCTGCTTAGATGCTTTCAATTGTGTGACAGGTACCGACTCGACCACCCAAATGTACCAACGTGGACATGGAGCAACCACATCAGGTCATCGAGATCGTAACAAGATAGGATACTGTAGATAGAGATAGCGTAGGGTGTCCACAATTCCACATAGTCAGGTACACGGATCACAAACTTGTGACGTGTACGCTAGACTTAGATAAGACACATAGGCAGCGTCCCGGGTACTCGAAACTAAAGACGTCTTTCGCTGGGTTCAAATTCTGAGTTCAAATTCCGCCGAGTTTGACTTTGCCTTTCAGCCTTTAGGGATCGATAAATTAAGTACCAGTTACGTACTGGGGTGGATGTAATCGACTTAATCCCTTTGTCTGACCTTGTTTATCCCCTCTATGTTTAGCCCCTTGTCAGCAATAAAGAGACAAGTTTTCAGAGACCGGATTAGGACGCTAGCAAAGAGGGCTTTCACGGGAGCCATCATCAACAACAAATGGTGGTTTACTCTCAAGAGAGCAATGAAAGTAGAAGCGATTAGGTACAGCAAAGCACTAGCCACAGATAGAAATAGAGTAGAGGATGAGCTAGTTAAGAAGCTAGAAGAGGCAATAAGGAGTGGCATCGCTTCCGACGTTTTGGTGGCGAGGTTGGCCCTCGACCAACACTTCAAAGCCAAACACGAAGGGTGTGTTGTCAGAGCTAGGATGCGTGCTCTAAGGGACGGAGGTGTTGGGGCCGCACGGTTGGGGCGCAGCAGGCCCACAGACCCACCATTCAGTCTCTGGTAGATGAACAGGGGCGTGAATTGCTCGAGTCAAGTAAAATGTGTGAGGCCTTTCAACAGCATTTTGCCCGACTGTTCCGGACGAGTAGCGGGCAAGAACGTAGGGTGGACTTCAGTGCTTACCTACACAGCCTGCCACGACTCTCGACAAGAGAAGCAGGGCGCTGCGAAGGTGCCATCGCGGCGGCGGAAGTGGAGGACGCGATGGCAGAATGCTCGAGGGACAAATCCCCGTGTTTGGATGGTCTACCCTACGAGCTTTAAAGTTGTATGCTAAACTTGTCTGGAGACGTCTTGGCACCAGTGTACTGCAATTGGCAGCAACATGGGAGCATCCCCGATTTTGTGCGCAAACGTGCGCTGTGCCTGGCTGGAGCATCCATGACAACCTCCATCTGATGCGCTACATCACAAACAGGGTAGTTAGGGAACCTGGCATGTGTGGGGCCCTGATGTATTTGGATCAATCAAAAGTTTTCGATTGGGTAGACCACTGATAATTGGAGGCTGTTCTCATAGCGGCAATGTCGAGACCTTTCGACATTGCACGTTCGGTCCGCCAGGGATGCCCCCTCTCGTCGCTTCTGTACGTATTGACTCTCGATCCACCAGTGTGGAACCTGGCGACGCTGAGAGGCATCCCGCGAGAACTGGGATGCGGGACGAGCGTGTCTGCATACGCGGAAGACGTCACCGTCATAGTGTCTAGCCACAATCACATTGACCTGGTCGGCGAGACACTGAAAGACTACGAAGCGGTGACAGAAGCGAAAATCAACCGGGAAAAGTCAGTGGGCTTGCGGCTGGAGAAGCAAGCCCATACCGACCACCAGCGCCTCCGTCGTGAGACGCTGGACCAACGGTCCGGTCGAGTTGCTCGGGGTCTGGTTTGGTCCGGACCTCCAAATGGAGAAAACTGGAAGGAGATAACGAGTAGGGTGGTCACTCTCGCAATGGACTGTGAGGAAGCTGTCCTTGAAAGGTCGGGCGGAGGTGGCGAACACATACATCGCGCCCAACGTCTACTACCGCCTGACCGTGGTGCCTTGTACCGATCCTACCATCACCAAACTGGAACGCATTCTCTTCCGCTTCTTGTGAAAAGGATGCGTTCCAATGGTCAGGTGATCCATTTGCTATCAGCACCCGTTAAAATGAGGGTTGGGCATGCCGTGGTTGGGCATGCGCAGACACGCGCTGAGACTGCGAGATCTCAGGCGACGGTGATGTTCACCGTCGAGACACGCTTTCCCGACGGTGAACAGGTGTGGTCGCCCTTTGTGAGGCACGCTTTCCCGCAGCTCGTCTCAATGACCGAACTGCAGTCAAGGATCAAAAAGAGGCCGAGGAAGGGCGAATGGCACCCCGAGTGTCATGTTGCTCTCGAGCAATTATGCTGTCTCGGATCGACTTTCAGCGACTACAACACAACCAAAGCTTTCTAAAAGGGGATTAGGGGAGGAGAGGGACGACGACGATCTCGGGGTGAACCTGGGCGTCGACGAGGAATACCTGACCCGCCTGTTTGAAACGACTTTCGGGCCGGGACCTATGGACAACTTCCAGAGATCCCTAGCCTGGCAGTGCTATCGAGAAGCACTACCCGTTCGGGATAAGCTCTACATGCATGGCTCGAGAAACACGGAGCCGACCTGCCCGTGATGCGGTCAGAGCGACGAAACTGTTCTGCACACACTCGTAGTGTCCAACCATTTCCGACCTGTGAGCCTATGTCGAACGACTGCTATCGCGTGTGGGACATTTAAAACTGTTCGATGAACGGAAGCGTGAAACTCTGAGTAACAGCTTTTGTTATATTTTCTGCTGTTTTGAAATAAAGCATATTACTCTATCTCAGGTATTGGAGACTCTTTTTCACATTGTTTCACATTTATGTGCTTACTCCGGTGTATATATATATATATTATATATATATATATATATATATATATAATATATATAATATATATATATATATATATATAGATGTATGCATGTGTGTATGTATGTATATCGACATATATACATTCATATATATATATATATATATATATAAAACTTGATCGAAATCTACTACTAATACATGTACTTATGTATGCATGTATGTATGTATGCATGTATGTATCTATCTATCTATCTCTCTATCTATTTATCTCTCTGTCTGTCTAACCATGTATTTCTCAGTCAGTCTCCCTGATGAACCGTCTGTGCGTATGTATGTATTTATGTATGTATACACACAGTTGCTCCAGTTGTAGTATGCATGAAACTGAAAGTGTATCCTACGTGTTTGATTTGCAAACTCGTTTATCAATGATCGTCAGATATCCACTTCCTCTTGCATTTTTCTAAACATAATGGTTTCCAGAGAGCGGATGCATTTCAGGACATAACATATAACTTCATCGCGCTCCCTCACAACGATATCTGGCCGGGAGCGTTATAAGTTAGGGGCTGTTTTAATCTCTAAGTTCTATCAATATTCTTTTGACTCACCGATCTCAATAAGGTCAACTTCCCTTGCTTTTTAGTTACCATTTTCCAGGCTGTTTCGACCACCGTAGAAAATATCTGGAAGACATTTTCACGCAGTTGGCAACAATGCATTTGATGTGTGTGCATGTGTGCATCTGTATATATGTTTATGTGAATGTATGTGTGTGTGTGTGAACATACAGATAGGGTTAGGTGTAAAGGCTTATGAGACAAAATTTCATCGAAATTCTCTGCAGGCTATTTGGAGAAATCGTAGAATTGTAGGATATTTGTGATTCCGAGTTCGACTTTCCACCATTAGCCAGCGAATTTATTATTTTTTTTTTCTATTCATGTATTATTAGCCTTTTAAAAGTTGATATATAGTAATTTCGAGCATGAAGGATATGTATTATTATATTTACTAGTATGTTTTAACAATGCTCTCAAGGAATTTAGCAAGTTGTCAGTTTTAGAAAATTTACGGAATACTACAGTATGACTCTACCAACAGTACGGTGTATTACACACCGGACTGTAATAGAGATGAATGATTTTTTTTCTTATATGAAAGACAACTTATTAAGAGTAAAGCAACGGAGGCCAATCAAACGGAATATAATTGCAATAAATACAATTTTCAGATGTTAAGATTAGTTTCCCAGTATTCTCCTACATATGCGTGTGTATGTATACATGTATATATATTCGTCTATGTCTGTATATGTGCTTATGTGTTAGTTTTCCTGTACATACACATGTGCGTATGAGTATGCGTGGGTACGAGAATATGTGTGTATGTTTGTGGTGTGTCGCAGGAATAAACGATAAAATGATATCTTTAATAATTTGAAATAAATATTGAAATTATTGTCACTAAATCCAAAGACAGACGGAATTCTCTGTTAGTATAGAATGCCTAATTTGGACTCCGAATCCTACGTTGGCGGAGGTTGTAATCATTGGACAAAAGCCACTTGTTGGAAACGGATTAAATTATCGCCATTAAATCTTTACATACTCGTATAACTTAACACACATACACACATACACAAACAATACATATATCACTATATGTATGTATGTATATAAACATGTGTGTGTGTAAGTGTGTGTGTGTCTGTTTGTGTGTGTGTGTGTGTGTGTGTGTGTGTGTGTCAGTGTGTGTATATACATTCTACTTTGCTTTTTTTTTAAATTTTACATTCTTCCAAAATAATGTTTGCTTTTTAAGATTCGAAACTTATAATGTGAGAACCAAACCAAGAATAGAAATCGATTGAACTGACTTAATAATGTGAGTACGAAACGAAGGACATGAGTCCATGAGTTGATGGAATTGTCTAAGCCACGTTTATGCAATGACTTAGCATCGGCCATGCATGTTATGTGTGCTCTCGGGACTGGATGGCTTCGAAGTTCAGTTCGCTTTCGCAATCACATGACTTCAATTCGAAAGCTGGAACTGGTATGAGATTGAAAAGAAATACATATATATATATGTATGTATGTATGTATGTATGTATGTATGTATGTATGTATGTATGTATGTACGTACATATGTATGTACGTACGTATGTATGCATGTATGTATGTACGTACGTATGTATGCATGTATGTATGTACGTACGTACGTAATAATGTATGTATGTATGTACGCTCATTTCCTCTTCTTCATTCAGGCTAAATTTTGACCGGCCACCGTCATGGTGGCAACGCTGTGAAAGCAAAATGTTTTCATTTTACCGTCATCCATTAAACATTCCGAAGATCTTGTTGATTCCGCAATCCCTGATTCCACCGCCAACCTGTAGATCTTAAGAAAGCTTTGACGATTGTTGAAGTTTTCGATATCGTGATGTCTTGTAGTATATGAATTAACGATTTCCAGGTGAATGTATGAAAGACAACTCAACCAGAGTAAATGGAATGGAAAGTGATTTCAAAAAATGCAATTCTCACGAATTAAAACTACTTCATGATTATTCTTTCAGATATGTGAGTGTATGTATAGATGTGTATATATCCATATATGTGAGTGCATGAGTGCATGCACTGTATTGCGGGTTTATATGCAAGTCCGTATGAACCTGAGTGTGTGTGTGTGTGTGAGTGTTTGTTTGTGCTTTATACGTATTTGTGCGTATATGCGCGTCTGTAAACATATCATTATAGAACAGTGAGAAAATTTACGAGGTGAAATTTTCTGCTTGTTGACTACGTGTTACTTTAGTAGATCTGTCGAGAATTGATCTGTCGATTTTGAGCTCAATTCAGATTAAAGAGGCACGTAAAATCTTTGTTCCACTTAAGTTTTGTAAAATATTTTGCATAAATAATTTCAGGGCTTATATATGAAATTATATCTTGAATAATACTGTGAAATTAAATAAATATTGCTTTCAGACGGAACAAATCCTAATACATATTGAATTCTCTGTTAGTATAGAGCGTTTAATTTGAAATCCCAATCGTACCTAGACGGAAGATTTAATCTTTGCACAAAAGTCGTATATTGGAAACAGGGATCAAATTTTAGATATTAAAATTTTTACTTCTGTTTCTTTACACACTCATAAACACCCTAAATACATATCATTATATATATATAAATCCTTGTAAGTTTGGATTTTATTCCCTCAAATAATAATTATATATATATATATATATATATATTATATATATATACAATAATAAATCTCTGAACGAGATATAAACAGTAACCGCTCGACAACGTAAGGGGTATCAGCCATCTAAATGTGGCTAGCCACTGGGGAGGGGGGGGGTTACTGATGCTTTTAGCCCCAGGCGATCAACGTCACCAGAAGGACTTTAGACACTATCTCAGTGTCCTTGTGTTACTTGCAAAGGGAGGTCATCCTCCCTCGAAGAACCGAGTACTACATACGGACTATAGTTTCAAGGTAATTGCCTCTCGTCAACGCATGGTAAGCATCAGTAACACCCCCCCAGTGGCTAGCCACATTCAGATGGCTGATACCCCTTACGTTATATATATATATATATATATATATATATATATATATTATTTAAAAGCAGCAGATATTTAACAAAAGCTGTTACTCGGAGTTTCACGTTTCCGTTCGTCGGACAGTTTTGTTAAAATAGAACCGAGATGGCAATTCGATCAACACCAGTTTAAACGTTACACTTTAAAAAATGGACTTGCGTGATTGGTCCTTTCGAATAACGGTCGTATGCGAGCGATAAACAAAAATTAAACGAAACAAATAAATGAGTTCAATATAAAATATAAAATTATAAAAATCGAGGAAAAACCTTAAATCGAAGCTTTGGTTCAAATACATATTGCCATTAATTATGTAGAAAATATAATTCGATTAATACAAATAATACATAAAAATTGAAATTAAAATATATCAAAATATATAAAAAATATTTCACAATAGTATATACTCATACTAAACCATCAATATACATGTATACATCAAAATACATAGATAGATGTGCACAGACCACATACATATGCAGACATATAAATGCAAAACGAAAATATACACACAAATACATGTACACATATGTATACGCAATCTTGCTCGCATGCAAAAATCACTTGGTGTATACATATAGACTATAAAACTTTACTCAGTTCCATAGATTTACACACGTACGCACAGAGAAACACACAGACACACATGCACACACACAAACACAAACACACACACACACACATGTATATATACGTAGATTGTACTGTTGTTTTTGCATTGATAATGTTTTCCTTTCGTGGTATATATTTTCATCAAAGGCGGCCAGCTGGCAGAAACGTTAGCACGCCGGGCGAAGTGCTAAGCGGTTTTTCGTCTGCCGTTACGTTCTGAGTTCAAATTCCGCCGAGGTCGACTTTGCCTTTCATCCTTTCGGGGTCGATTAGATAAGTACCAGTGGGGTACTAGGGTCCATATAATCGACTTAATCCGTTTGTCCTCTCTGTGTTTAGCCCCTTGTGGGTAGTAAAGAAATAGGTATATATTTTCGTCATTTAAAGTAATATTCTGCTAAAATATTCTTTGCTCTCTAATATTCGAGCTTTATAATTTGAGCAGGAAACGAAGAACATGAGTTGATGGAATTGGCTAAGCCAAGTTTATGCAATGACGTACCACCGCCCATGCATATTATGTATCCCCAGGGGAACTTGTTTCCTTGGGTTTACAGAAAGTATAAACGACATCACATAGACGAATATATATACATGTATACATACACACACATATCTGTCAGAATACTTGGTAGAATCAGAGTGTAGTATTCCATAAATTTTCTAAATCAGACATATCGGCCGTCAAATTGCTAAATTTCCTGTGAGCATTTTTAAAAACAAACTCTAATAAAAAGAATAATACATTAACCTTCATGCTAGAAATAATTATGTATCACCTTTTAATAGGCTAATAATACTTGAATAGAAAAAAAAAAATTAATAATTCCGCGAGCTACCTGGAAAACAACCGCACTCGGAATTACAACAATCCTACAACTCTACGACTGTCGCCAAAGTAGCTCGCTGGAAATTAGGATGAAATTTTTGTTTCATAAACTTGTACACCTTTTCTGGTTTTGAGATACAACGCAATCGGTTTACCAATAGTTCCTTGAAATATTCACGGGTCTTGCTAGTTGAGTAATAATGAAATATCTATTTAATTTCAAAAGATATTTTGCCATTTACTCCTGAAACATTTTATGCAAAATATATTTGAAAAGAAACAAATCTTAAGTGAAATAAAAGTTCTACGAGCGACTATAATATTGATCGAACTCTGAAACAGACATGTGGGTCTTCAACTTGCTTAATTTCGAATGAGCGTTGTCATAAACAAACTATCATAAATAATATTAGATTAACAGTCATGCTCGAAATTACTATATATCAACTTTTAAAAGGCTAATAGTACTTGAGTAGAAAATAATAATAATAATAATTTCGTGAATTACTTGTAACGCAGAATCAGGAATATCCTACAACTCTACGACTGTCGCCAAAGTAGCTCGCTGGGAAATGGGATGAAATTTTGTCTCATATACCTGTACACCATTTTCTGGAGATTTTTTGGATAAAGTTTTGAGATGCAATGCAATCGGTTTCCCAATAGTTCCTTGAAATATTCACGGGTCCTACTAGTTGTGTATGAATGCAATATTTATTTAATTTCAAACTTTTATTAAAGATATTTTGCCCTTTCGTTCCGAAAAATTCTATGTAAAATATATTTCTAAAAAACAAATCTACGCGCGCATATAATATTGATCGAACTTAGAATTACTGGTTGAATTCCCGACAGTTGAAATATTGATATTAAAATAGCATTCTAGCAACTGACATCAAAATTTACCTGATAAACTTGCCGGCGCCGGTCCGACGCAGAATTGCTCATTTTTCCCACCTGAGTGAACCCACTTTACTCTTTTACTTGTTTCAGTCATTTGACTGCGGCCATGCTGGAGCACCGCCCTTAATCGAGCAACTCGACCCCAGGACTTATTCTTTGTAAGCCCAGTACTTATTCTATCGGACTCTTTTGCCGCACCGCTAAGTAATGGGGACATAAACACACCAGCATCGGTTGTCAAGCAATGCTAGGGGGACAAACACAGACACACTAAGACACACACGCATATATATATGTATATATATATATATATATATACGACAGGCTTCTTTCAGTTTCCGTCTACCAAATCCACTCCCAAAGTTTTGGTCGGCCCGAGGCTATAGTAGAAGACACTTGCCCAAGGTGCCACGCAGTGGGACTGAATCCCGGTGCAATTAATTGCTTTGCTCAAGAATGGAACGCATCTTCCAGTCCAGAATTCGTAACCACAATCTTACGACCATCAATCCAATACCATAAACTCTGAGCGACGTGCCTGCATATATATATATATGTGTGTGTGTATGTTTGTGTGTGTAAGTGTAAGTATGCATTTATAAATATAGAAAGAAATATTTTGCGAAATTTATTTCTTAACTTGTTCATTTTTCATATTTTGCCATTGTCCACTTTGAATTCCATATACATCTCTCTGTCTCCCTCTCTCTCTCTTTTCTCTTCTTCTTTTTCTTTCTGTCTCCCTCTCCCTCTCACTGTCTATCTAACATATATGTATATGTCTATATACATACACACACATATATATATATATATTGGTAAAAACGGTAAGATAACGAAAGAAAGAAAGAGACCTCAATATTATGTAAATAGAGGAAATTTATCTGTAAAATAATATGTGACAATTATTCGGTAGCCAAGATAAAACTCTGAGTTTCAGATGCCGAAACCATCTCTTCGGTTATCTGGCTATTTGAAAACGCTATGAAAAAATACCGTTATACAAAGGGAAATTACTCTGTTATAACTCTGCTTGCCTGCGTACTTATACATCGCTCGCATTTTACGCCATAAAAATTATATAAAAATACATAAAAAATATATAAAATATATATAAAAATATATAAAATCTTCTTGGGACACAACATAGAAAGCATGTTCTATCTGTTTTCTTTAGGGGACCAAAATCGTAACAGAAATTTTGTCACATATGGGCATGATCCGAAAAGTTCTGTCCTTGTGTTTAGACATGTAGTAGGGTCTAAGCTGCTTTTCCAGATAAGCCATCTCTCCGTGTCGTATAGACCGCACCTTCCGCTGCCGTTGGTATAGGGGTTACATCTGGCCAAAATCTTCCAATGTATGTTATAATCGACACCTTTATCACTTAAAGACCAACTATGATTAGATAATTGTGTCGCTTTTCTTTTGTTCCAGTGCCTAAAGCTCAAAGTGTGGTTATTGAACCTGGCCTTGAAGTTACCCTCTGTAAGGCCCATGTATTTCTTCGTCGAAACGGTGTCTTTAGTGGTCATAGAGTTTACGGTAGCTTCATATATGATGGTCTTGGACATGCAAGCTCCATTTAGCGGGCACAATTCTTTATTCCTACATGAACAGCTGTTTTCTTGTGTTTTTTGTATGTTATGTTTGATTATGTTTTTAAAATAAGTAGTGGAACTAAAACTAATTTTTAAATTGTGTCTATTGAAGAGTTTCCTATAAGTATGGTTAACTGGAAAATGTCTATCTATCAGTGCCAGGAAATATTTACCTATATTGAAGGCCACCTCGGGTGAGTAAGGGGGCGTAAACCAGATGACCTTCCTATTTCTATTATTCCTTTTCCTTACTGTTGGGCTAGTAATGGGTGTATATTTTATTTTTTCGCTAAAACCACTATCTTTTAAAGCCTTATTATAAACTGGGGCAACGCTATTGAAGATGTCCTTATCAGATGAGAGGCTAGAAATCCTCTTACTAATATTTTTAACTAAATTTTTGAATACTATAGGGGGATGGCATGAACCTACATTAATATAACTTAGTCTATCATTGGGTGGAAGGTGCGGTCTATGCGACATGGAGAGATGGCTAATCTGGAAAAGCAGCTTAGACCCTACTACATGTCTAAACACAAGGACAGAACTTTTCAGTTCATGCCCACATGTGACTAAATTTCTGTTACGTTTTTGGTCCCCTAAAGAAAACAGATAGAACATGCTTTCTATGTTATGTCCCAAGAAGATTTTATATCTTTTTATATATTTTTTATATATATTTAATATATTTTTTATGTATTTTTATATAATTTTTATGGCGTAAAATGCGAGTGATGTATAAGTACGCAGGCAAGCAGAGTTATAACAGAGTAATTTCCCTTTGTATAACGGTATTTTTTCATAGAGTTTTCAAATAGACAAATAACCGAAGCGATGTCGTGGATTCCCACTTCGGCATCTGAAACTCAGAGTTTTATCTTGACTATCGAGTAATTGTAACATATCATATACGTAATATTATATATATATATATATATAATATATATATATATATATATATAATATATATATATATATATATATATATATATATGTATATATATGTATACATATATGTATGTACATATATACATATCTATACATATATCTATATGTCTGTCTGTCTGTCTCTCTCTCTCTCCTCTCTCTCCTCTCTGTCTCTCCTCTCTCTATCTATATTTCTATGTATCTACCCGTCTATCTATCTGTCTGTCTATCTGAAATGATGCGTCCCGATGGTCAGGCGATCCATTTACTGTCAACACCCGTTAAAAGGAGGACTGGGCATGCCGTGGTTGATGATGCGCAGACACGCGCTGGGACTGCGACATCTCAGGTTCTTCGTAGACGACGGTGAACAGGTGTGGTCGCCGTTTGTGAGGCACGCGTTCCCGCAGCTAGTCTCCATGACCGAACTGCAGTCGTGGATCAAAAAGAGGCCGAGGAAGGGCGAATGGCACCGCGAGTGTCGCGTTGCTCTTAAGCAACTCTGTCGTCCTGGGTTGACCCTGAGTAACTCCATCACAACCCAAGCATTCTATAGGGGATTAGTGGAAGGGAGGTACGACGACGAGCTCGGGGAGAACCTGGATGTCGACGAGGAATACCTGACCCGCCTGTTCAGGACAACTTTCGGACCAGGGCCCATGGACAACTTCCAGAGATCCCTGGCCTGGCAGTACTACCGAGAAGCGCTATCTGTTCGGGATAAGCTCTACAGACATGAGCGAGAAACACGGGTCCGGCCTGCCCGAGATGCGGCAAGAGCGACGAAACCGTTCTGCACGCACTCGTGCAGTGTCCAACAATTTCCGACCTGTGGGCTTATGTCGAACAACTGCTGTCACCTGTGGGACGAGTTTGTTTATCAGCCGAGTCTATCGTCAATATCGTCACGCCTCCTTCCTTCAAACGGGAAGGAAGAGCTATTTTCATCATCCTTGTGGCTATGGCGAAAGAATGTATGTGGTGGACGCGCCTCAAAGGATTAGAGACAAACACTTTCCTCTCTGGTCAATCTCTCATCAACTTCTTCAAGTATCACTTGAACAAGAAAGTGAGAGTAGAGAGGCAACTTTTGTCTAGCGAATGTTTCAAAAAAAGATGGATGAATGTAGAAAGGATGGCACGTATGAATGACGAAGCCACCTTGAGCATAATCCTATGAACGCAGAAATTGAAAACAGAGGGTTACTCACTTGCAAACAAATGTAGTAACATATTACAATATTGACCGAGGTTACGGTGGTATTTTTCGTAGGCTTTTCTTCCCACGCATAAACCCTAACTGCTTCCTCCTTTACACCGTACATCATGACACTGTGATACACGATCCCTATTGATCGTTTTTTTTCTTTTGTTTCTTTTCCTTTTTCACTTTATTTTCTTTTTTCCATTTTACGATCCCTTTTGCTCGAAAACCTACCCCACCTTTTTTCTTTCCCCAAAAGAAAAGCTCTACCTTGTAATTTGTTCTGTCTGTGTGCAGCCCCGTGTGGCTAATAAAGAAACATATCTATCTATCTATCTATCTATCTATCTATCTATCTATCTATCTATCTATCTATCTATCTATCTATCTATCTATCTATCTATCTATCTATCTATCTATCTACAAACAAGTAAGTAAAGCAGAGAGATATTTAACCCCGGACAGCATCCCCTTAGACAATCAAAAATCAATGACCCCGAAAAACTACACACACAACTAACTGCAATAGACACAGACAATAAAAAATTAATGGATTACATTGCATCCAACAAGGACATCTGCGAAGATGACTTTAAGACCAATAATCATCCGCGCACCACTCCACCGAAACACATAAGAATTGTACACATAACACAAACACAACACCACACACTGAAAACCATATTTCCAAATGCGGTAGGCGGGTTTCAAAAATATCTCTCAAAAAACTATTCAACACCTCTCAAAGAAACTACAAAAGATGAAGAAAAAACTGAAACTTTCGAAATGAGTAAGTCACTTTCCCTCTTGCCTCTTGTCTCTTCCAATGTAGTGTGTGAAACACAATTTTCGTAAACGTCAATGATGCTTAAATTAGGTTGTGTGAATGCACGTGGCTTGGCGTCGGCTTGGAAACAAGGTTACCTTCTAAACGACATCAAGTCACTGAACATGGATATAGTAGCAATCAGTAAAACCAGAGTCAGCAAGCCGCGGGCCCTCGCGTCCATGTTTGGCAATCAATTCGACATTTATTTTTCTCCCTGTCTGTCGAACATGTGTGGTGGAGGTACCGCGGTGCTTTTTCGAAAGAGTCTAAATGTAAAAGTAAGAACAATATTCCTAGACACGGGGCTGGTTGTCTTGGACGTGGATGGCAGAAATGGGTGTGCATTCCGTCTGATGGCAGTTTATGCACTGTCCTTAACAGGTCGGGCGGATTTCTTCATACGTCTAGAGGTTTTCCCGGGTACATCTAGACCTTTACTGTTAGTAGGGGATTGGAGCGCTACCTTGGACACGCATCTAGATTATCTGGGAATGGATAGGAATAGAAGGAGGTGTAAGTGCCTCAAAGACCTACTCAGACGTTTCCATTTGTCTGACAGGACAGCGGATAGGGATAGTGTAGGATGTCCACAATTTAAAATAGTCATCTACACAGATCACAAATTTGTGACGTGTACGCTCGACTTAGATAAGACACATAGACAGGATCCCGGTTACTGGAAACTGAACACGTCGCTCTTAGCGCGACAGGTTTTCAGGAACCGGATTAGCGAGTTAATTAGAGGGGCTGACGAGAGCCGTCGTTAACAACCGCTGGTGGTACGCCCTGAAAATGGCAATAAAATCGGAATCATTTAGGTTTAGCAGCAAGGAATTAGCGATAGAACGAAATAGAGTAGAGGGAGACCTGGTTAAGAAACTAGAAGAGACACTTACCACTGGCAGTGCAACCAGCGTGCTGACTGCGAGGATGGCCCTCGACCAACACCTCAACGCCAAGCACGAGGGTTGCATCGTCAGTGCTAAAATGCGTGCCTTAAGGAATGAAGGGATCGAAGCTGTGCGAGAGGCCCGTGTAGCGGAGGCGCAACGTGGCAACAGAGCCACCATTCGGTCTCTAATAGATCAACAGGGATGCAGTTTACTCGAGCCCGAAAGGATGTGTGAGGCCTTTCAACAGCACTTTCTTTGCTCGACTGTTTGGTGCGAGTGGTGGGTCGGAACGCGGGATGGATTACAGTGTCTACCTGACCGACATGCCGCGGCTCTCGGCAAGACAAGCGGAGTGTTGTGAAAGTCCCATCATAGCCGCTGACGTGCGGGATGCGATGGCGGGCTGCGCGAGGGATAAGTCGTCTGGATTGGATGGTTTACCCTACGAGCTGTATTGTCAAATGCCAGACTTGTTTGGCGACCTCTTGGCATTAGTCTACTGCAACTGGCAACAAAACTGGAGAATCCCCGGTTTCGTGAGACGAGGTGCAGTGACGTTGCTGAAGAAAGACCCAAACAAGGGGAATTTTATAGATAATTTCAGGCCCATCACTCTGCTCAACGCAGATTTGAAAATTTTGGCTAAAGTAATAGCCGAGAGGTTGGCGATTGTCATTGGTAAACTGGTCGCAAACATGCGCTGTGCCGGGCAGAACCATACATGACAACTTCCATCTGATGCGCTACATTGTGGATAGGGTAGTTAAGGATCCTGCCATGGGTGGGGCACTGATCAATTTGGATCAGTCTAAAGCCTTCGATAGGGTCGACCATCGGTACTTGGCGCCTCCTCAGGGCGACTGGCTTCGGTCCCGTCTTCCGCGGTGGATCGCTGCCTTGTATAGCGGCATCCTATCGGTGATTCGGGTGAACGGTCCACCTGTCGAAACCGTTTGACATCACGCGTTCGCGTCGATCCGTCAGGGGCGTCCCCTGTCTGGCGTTTCTGTATGTATTGACTCTCGAGCTGCTACTACGGAAGCTGGCGGCGCTGGGGCATCCCACGGGAACTGGGTTGCGGGACGAGCGTATCGGCATATGCGGATGATGTCACCGTCATAGTGTCGAGCGACAAACACATCCAGATGATAGGCGAGACACTAAGAAACTACGAAACGGTGACAGGAGCGAAAATTAACCCGGAAAAGTCAGTTTGCTACTCCGCACCTGGAGAAGCAAACCCATGCCGTCCGACTGCGGCTCAATAGTGGGACGCTGGACGGACGGACCGGTTAAATTGCTCGGCGTTTGGTTCAGTCCGGACCTCAATGGATCAGAACTGGGACGAGATCACGAGTGGTCGCTCTCAGCCAAACATGGGCCGAGAGAAAGCTGTCTCTAAAAGGCCGGGCGGAGTGGGCGAACGCGTACAATCGCATCCGTCCTCGATTACCGCCTGACCGTCGTACCTTGTGTCCCGC
>NW_021823587.1:25000-26747 GCF_006345805.1 Octopus sinensis | reverse complement strand
CACAACATAAGAAATAAACGAGTAGCTACACAAATAAAGGCAATATATATATATATAATGTTATATATGTATTGCTCTATTTCCTGTTACTTGATATGTCTGAAATAATCCGATCTTCATCTTCAGAGATCATTCTTCCGGATTGATTTTATAGGAAGCTCGAGTAAGACATAAGGGGTACGGGCTCTATCCTCCTTCATCAGCTTTAAGTGTTTTACTAATTTCCATCTAGTGGAGAACCTAGTTTTGCGGCTATATATATATTACATATAATCCAGCCGCCTGGATTACTGCTCACAGCTATGGTCACCCACCAGTGTGAAATTAACCGGACCTTGAAGCAATCAAGAGAAGATTCACAAAGAAGATCGTCTCTTTGCAACAGCTCAGCTACTGGGAAAGGTTGAAACAGCTAAGACTCTACTCCCTGGAGAGAAGACGAGAGAAGTATGCAGTATATATGTCTGGAAGATCCTGGAAGGAATTGTGCCAAATTTGGCATTGTAAGCTACACCAATGCTAGAACGGGAACCCTGCATAGTGCCCAAATCCCAGCAATGCCATCACGCTTCAGGACCAGCTACTGCATCAGCCTGGGTTTCACGGACCTACAGCTTTTTAATATTCTCCCAAAGAGTCTGAGGAACTTGCACAAAGTAGATTCTAGCGGTTTTTAAAATCAAAGCTGGACATCTTCCTGTCGAGAGTCCCAGATGAACCTACCTCACGCAAGAGGTGCAAATGAGAGTAGCTATATCAAACTCCATTCTTTAGCAAGGCCAACATTTTAGAGGAGGCTCTTCGTAATAACAGTGTAGCACAAAACGGCGGTGCATCACATGGCTGCGGCTCTGAGCTAAAACAAGAAAAGACTACTACATACATACATACATACATACATACATACATACAACAACATACATACATATATATATATATATATATATATATATATATTATATATATATATATATATATATATAATATATATAATATATAATATATATATATATATATATATATAATATATATATGGAGGCGCAATGGCTCAGTGGTTAGGGCAGCGGACTCGCGGTCGTAGGATCGCGGTTTCGATTCCCAGACCGGGCGTTGTGAGTGTTTATTGAGCGAAAACACCTAAAAAAGCTCCACGAGGGTCCGGCAGGGGGTGGTGATCCCTGCTGTACTCTTTCACCACTATTTCTCCCACTCTTTCTTCTGTTGGCTTGCTCGCTTAGCCAGCGGGGTGGCGTCATTCGAAGGCTAAAACAATGCGAACGCATTGTGACCAGCGATGTGTAACTACATCTGCTGGACTGGTCGGTCACGTGATCACGTGATATATATATATATACATATATGTATGTGTAAGTATATATCTGTGTGAGTGTGTGTATACACATACGCGCACGCGCACACACACAGACACGTTTGTTTTGCCGGATTCCTGATGGGAAGTCGCGTATTGAAACAAATATTGTTATATTTAGGGGATCTTCATGCTTCTTTTCCAATTAACCACACGCACTATATACTTGCTCTTCACTTCAGCTAAAAGAGATTGAATGAAAATAAATCAAATTCGATTAAATTAATCGATGGAATTCTGTCATATTTATTTAAGATGTCCATATGGAAGGGGCATTTGCTAATTGTGCTTTAAATCATATGGAAATTACCGTGTCTTGTATGTAGTGCTATGATTTATATATAAAAAATGATATTTTCAGATTATTATAATAACCGT
>NW_021823587.1:10000-20000 GCF_006345805.1 Octopus sinensis | reverse complement strand
CGACAAACAACAATCCCCTTCAACCACTGCTCACTCCATCACCAACAACTGAAAAAATAACGACGACAAGTAAACGAAATGCCGAACGAAATTTGCGCTAATGCAGGACTAAATTACGCAGGCAATTTTCCACCCCTTGCTAGTTGCATAATCAGCAACCACAAACCTACAACCCACACCCCTGCCATCAACACCAACACCACCGGCAGTAACAACAATAACAAAACAACAACAAACTTCGCCGAGGCGATAAAAGAAAAGGTAACAAAAGTTTCGTTTACTACACAACAGATTAAAGATTGCAGAGAAACCTTATTACAAATCAAAACGGAAAAATACTCTTACACATACCTCAGCACATACTGAATGAGGAAAAAAAAAAGAAAATGTATATAAAATCACAAATAAAAAACAAAAAGTCCAGAAAAGGCAAGCACAGACAAAGTCGAAAAGTGCTTACGCCCCATCTGGGGATACAAGGATTGTGTGACTTGGGCGAACAAGTTCGCACACGTACAGGTGGTTTTTCAGAATGAAGAGTTGGCGAAGAAATTCTCAACGATAACCCTTCATTCTGATGAACTAACGTTGACACCGAGTTACCTCGGCCAGAAGGTGACGAAAGTCATTATCAGTGGTGTCCCCCAAGTGACTACAACACTGTGGATTACATCCGCCTTAACATCCGAAATGGAGGACTTAAACATCCTAGATATCGGTGTTTCGGAAAACAAGGACTGGCTGGGAAAGAGAATAGAGTTCCTCTTCCACATAAGTCAAGAGGACATAAATAAAATCCCCACCCACGTACATCTTGAGGATGGCCGCAAGTTATACGTAGTAGTCGAGGGCAGAAGGCCATGATGCTATACATGTGGCAGTGAGGCACACCTCAAAAAGGAGTGCAAATCTGCCGCAAAATTACAACAACAACAACAGCCACAGGAAAAATCACAAAAGCCAGGATTATTGCCCACACCACAATATAGACAGCTAGTCAAGAAGCTGTATGCGGAAATGCAGAAAAAAAACAACAAAGAACAAGCCAACCCAACCAAAAACACCAACACCAGCGCCAAGAACAGAATCATCACCACCAACAACAAATAAACCAATTCCAACACCAAGAATAACAACGAAGAAGACAAGCACCAAGGATGTAGGAGAGACAATAACTACAACAAACCCCCAGCAACACCCTCCCCGCGCACCACAACAATATCTACAACCGCACAAACACACCCAGACGCTTTACCCTTGCCCCCTGCTGATTCGTCAGACTTTTCATCTAACGATGAAAGTTCGACAGAATGGCAAATAGCCACAGGGGGTAAAAGAAAAAGAAAAAGATCAAGAAAAACCAAACAAGAAATCGCAACCAAAGCAGGGAGATACCTGAACCCTGAAAACTCCATACACAACAAAACAAGCACCAACACCACAAAAACAATGCTATCAGCGATAGACACAAAAGACTCCAAACTAATGGAGTACATCACAGGATACACAAACATTTGTGAAGATGACTTTAAAAATAGCAATCATCCACGCACTACACCACCCAAACACATCAAAATACTACACATCACACAAACACAACACCACAAACTCAAAGCCCTCTTCCCAATGCTGTAGGGGGTTTCCAGAAAATCTGTCCCAAAAACTATATAGAAACCTCCTCGAAGACACATCAAAGAACGAGGAAGCCAAAACTTTCGACACAAGTAAGTAACTCTCTGTACTTTCATTTGTGTGTTTTAAAGCACACACCCCAATAGAATCATGGTCAAGATTGGTTGTGTGAATGCGCGTGGCTTGGGGTCTCCTTGGAAACAAGGATACCTCCTAAATGACATCAAGTCACATGATTTGGGAATCATAGCCATAAGTGAGACCAGACTCCACGAGCCACGGGCCCTAAAGTCCATGTTTGGCGGACAGTTTAACATTTATTTCGCTCCCTGTCTGCCGAGGATGGGCGGTAGTGGCACCGCGGTACTTTTTCACAAGAGCCTGGATCTCGAAGTCAAGACGATATTCGTAGACCCGGAGGGTAGACTGATCGTTCTGGATGTTGACGGCAGCAATGGGTGCGCTTTTCGACTCGTATCAGTCTACGCACCCGCCCTTAACAGGTCGGGCGGATTTCTTTCGACGTCTAGAAGTATTCTTGGGAACGTCTCGTCCTTTACTCTTAGTGGGGGATTGGAATGCTACCTTGGACACGCATGTAGACTACGTGGGTAGAGACAGAACAGAAAAGAAGGGGATGCAAATGCCTCAGAGACCTGCTCAGACGATTCCAACTGTCTGACAGGTACCGACTCGACCACCCAAATGCACCAACGTGGACATGGAGCAACCGCAGTGGGTCGTCGAGATCGTATCTAGATAGGATACTGTGTAGGACAGTAGACAAGGATAACTTAGGATATCCACAATTCCACACAGTCAGCTACACGGATCACAAATTGGTGACGTGTACGCTAGACTTAGATAAGGCACATAGACAGGGTCCTGGTACTGGAAACTGAACGCATCATTCCCGTCCAGACAAGTTTTCAGAGACCGGATTAGCACACTAGTAAAGAGGGCTTTGACGGGAGCCGTCATCAACAACAAAATGGTGGTTTGCCCTCAAGAGAGCAGTAAAAGCGAGAAGCGATTAGGTACAGCAAAGCACTAGCCATAGATAGAAATAGAGTAGAGGGTGAGCCTGTTAAGAAGCTAGAAGAGGCAATTAGAAGCGGCATCGCATCCGACGTTTTGGCGGCGAGGTGGCCCTCGACCAACACTTCAACGCCAAACACGAAGGATGTGCTGTCAGAGCTAGGATGCGTGCTCTAAGGAACGAAGGTGTTGGAGCCGCGAGAGAGGCCCGGGTGGCAGAGGCGCAACAGGGCAACAAAGCCACCATTCGGTCACTGGTAGATGAACAGGGGCGCGAATTGCTCGAGCCAAGTAAAATGTGTGAGGCCTTTCAGCAGCATTTTGCCCGACTGTTCGGGACGAGTGGAGGGCAAGAACGTAGGGTAGACTTCAGTGCCTACCTACATAGCCTGTCACGACTCTCGACAGAAAGGCAGGGTGCTGCGAAGGTGCCATCACGGCGGCGGAAGTGCGGGAAGCGATGGCAGAATGCTCGAGGGACAAATCACCGGTTTGGATGGTCTACCCTACGAATTTTACTATTGTATGCCAGACTTGTTTGGAGGCATCTTGGCAGCGGTATACTGCAACTGGCAGCAAAACGGGAGCATACCCGGTTTTGTGAGTCGAGGAGCTGTTGTAACTCTGCTGAAGAAGATCCAAACAAGGGAAACATAGATAACTTTAGGCCAATCACTCTGCTCAATGCAGACCTGAAAATTTTGACAAAGTGTTAGCCAAGAGGTTGGCGCTTGTCACAGGAGAGAAACTGGTCGACAACGCACAAACGTGGCGCGCCGGGCCGGCCGGATCCATGACAACCTCCATCTGATGAGCTACATCATAGACAGGGTAGTTAACGAACCTGGCATGGGTGGGGCCCTGATCAACTTGGATCAATCGAAAGCCTTTGATAGGGTAGACCATCGATACTTAGAGGCTGTCCTCAAAGCGGCTGGTTTTTCGGTCCCGTCTTCCGCGGCTGGATAGCTGCCTTGTACAGAGGCATCCGTTCGGTAATTCGCGTAAATGGACATCTATCGAGACCCTTCGACATTGCACGTTCGGTCCGTCAGGGATGCCCCCTCTCGGCGCTTCTATACGTATTGACTCTTGAGCCACTACTGCGGAAGCTGGCGACTCTGAGGGGCATCCCGCGAGAATTAGGATGCGGGACGAGCGTGTCTGCATACGCGGACGACGTCACCGTCATAGTGTCAAGCCACGAGCACATCGAGCGGGTCGGCGAGACACTGAAAGACTACGAAGCGGTGACAGGAG
Organism: Octopus sinensis; assembly: GCF_006345805.1. Classification (NCBI taxonomy): domain Eukaryota; kingdom Metazoa; phylum Mollusca; class Cephalopoda; order Octopoda; family Octopodidae; genus Octopus; species Octopus sinensis. The sequence continues at coordinate 16,070 of NW_021823587.1, read as the reverse complement.
CAAAAATCAACCGGGAAAAGTCAGTGGGCTTGCGGCTCGGCACCTGGAGAAGCAAGCCCATGCCGTCCACCAGTACCTCCGTCGTGGGACGCTGGACAGACGGCCCGGTTGAGTTGCTCGGGGTCTGGTTCGGTCCGGACCTCCAAATGGAGAAGAACTGGAACGAGATAACGAGTAGGGTGGTCACTCTCGCCCAGCAATGGGCCGAGAGGAAACTGTCCCTAAAAGGTCGGGCGGAGGTGGTGAACGCGTACATCGCGTCCATCATCTACTACCGCCTGACCGTCGTACCTTGTCCCGACCCTACCATCACCAAACTAGAACGCATCCTCTTCCGCTTCTTGTGGAAAGGATGCGTCCCGATGGTCAGGCGATCCATTTGGTGTCAACACCCCTTAAAAGGAGGGCTGGGCATGCCGTGGTTGGTTGATGCGCAGACACGCGCTGAGACTGCGGCTCTATGTAGTACGGACGGTGAATGTGTGTGTCTGTTTGTGAGAACGCATTCCCGCAACTCGTCTCCATGACCGAACTACAGTCGTGGATCAAAAAGAGGCCGAAGAAGGGCGAATGCACCGCGAGTGTCGCGTTGCTCTCAAGCACTCTCTGCCGTCCCGGGTCGACCTTGAGTGACTTCAACACAACCAAAGCATTCTATAGGGGATTAGTGGAGGGGAGGTACGACGACGAGCTCGGGGCAAACCTGGGCGTCGACGAGGAATACCTGACCCGCCTGTTTCAAACGACTTTCGGCCCGGGACCCTATGGACAACTTCCAGAGATCACTGGCCTGGCGGTGCTACCGAGAAGCGCTACCCGTTCGGGATAAGCTCTATAGGCATGGCTCGAGAAACACGGGGCCGACCTGCCCGAGATGCGGAAGAGCGAGGACGAAACCGCTCTGCACGCAATCGTGCAGTGTCCAGCAATTTCCCCACCTGTGGGCTTATGTCGAACGACTGCTGTCACGTGTGGGACGTGTCGGTTTATCAGCCGAGTCTATCGTTAATATCGTCACGCCTCCTTCCTTCAAACGGGAAGGAAGAGCTATTTTTATCATACTTGTGGCTATGGCGAAAGAATGTATCTGGTGGACGCGTCTGAAAGGATTAGAGACAAACACTTTCCTCTCTGGTCAATCTCTCATCAACATCTTCAAGTATCACTTGAAGAAAAAGTGAGAGTAGAGAGGCAAGTTTTGTCTAGTGAATGTTTTAAAAAAAGATGGGTGAATGTAGCAAGGATGGCACGTATGAATGACGAAGCCACCTTGACTATGATTCTATGAACCATAAAATTAATACAGAGAGTTGCTTATTTGCAAAAAAAAAAAAAAAAAAAGAAATTAACATGTGACTTCATTGACCGAGGTTACCGTGGTCTTTTCCGTAGGCTTTTCTTTCCACGGGTAAACCTCACCTGTCCTCCCCTTTACACTTCATATTGACATTTCTGTGATAACGATCCCTATTGATCAATTTTTTTCCTCTCCCCCTTTTTTTTAACCCCCCCTTTTTTTTTGTCCTCTTTCTCTCCTTTTACGATCCCTTTTGATCGACCCCCCTTTTTTTTTATTTTTTTATTTTTTATTTTTTTTTATTTTAATTTTATTTTTTTATTTTTTATTTTTTTTTTTTTTTTTTTAAACCTTCAAAGAAAAGCTCTACCTTGTAATTTGTTCTATCTGTGTGCAGCCCTGTGTGGCTAATAAAGAAACATATCTATCTATCTATCTATCTATCTATCTATCTATCTATCTATCTATCAATCAATCAACCAATCTATCTATCTATCTATATCTATCTATCTATCTATCTATCTATCTATCTATCTATCTATCTATCTATCTATCTATCTACCTACCTATCTATCTATATCTATCTATCTATCTATCTATCTATCTATCTATCTATCTATAATGATTGTATATATATGTAGCATGTATGTTTGCTTAGATGCCGGTACGCACTCTACCCACACGTTGTTAAAAACCACACAACAGATCACGTATAAAAGCTTAACCAGTTCTCTAGCAAACGGCTGACGGTGCATATATGCAGTGTACATAAAGTTGGCACTCGTTAGGAAGGACATATTAAACTCGCTCACAAATCTGCCATATCATTAAATACATAATGTAAACATTATATAATTCGGAAAGAAATTTGTAAATTTCAAATCGTTTTTATGAGTGTTTTGAGGGTGGCGTAAAGTTAAGGGTAACCAAATACTCTCTAGAGATTCTGCAGTCCATCAGTCTTACTACTACTACTACTATACTACTACTACTACTACTACTAACTACTACTACTACTATTACTAATAATAATAATAATAATAATAATAATAATAATAATAATAATAATAATAATAATCAAATGGCGGTGCCCCAGCATGGCCACAGCTCATAAGCTGAAACTAGAATCAATCAATCAATCAATCAGTGTGATTGTGTGGTAAGAAGTTTGTTTCCCAATAACATGGTTCTAGGTTCAATTCCATTGCGTGGAACCTTGAGCAAGTGTCTTCTACTAAAGCCTCAAGCCGGCCAAAGCGTTGTGAGCGGATTTTGTTGGCCGTAACTAAAAAGAAGCCCGTTATATTTATATTCGTATTATTTTTTTGTATTATTTTTGTATTTATATTCGTGTAACATCGTCTGTTTTTCCGTCCTTGTTTTGTATACATTCGATCCTTTTTCCAAGGAATCTAATGCTCTTAGCTTTGTTTTTCCTTGGGGCTGGCCAGATTGGAGCAATCTCAAGATTAATCAGCCGAAATTGCGAGGATGATCCGGTTCTTGACTAAAAATTAAAGGCTTCTAATGACCCGTCCGTGTTATTGTATCGTCTATTTGGATGTTTTGCGTTCTTGTCCCATATATATATATGTGTGTGTGTGTGTGTGTATATACACATACATATATATATATTACACACACAATTATATATTATATATATTATATATATATATATATAATTAATTAATAAGGGTGAGAGAATTAGATACTAATTTAATAGTATATCTATTCTACACCAAGTGGCCTAGTGCTCCGAGAAACCTGGATTATTATAATATTTTATAAATATTATAATATTTTTACAAAATAAATATAAGAGAGTGGTCACTATATGGCTCACTCTAGCACCAGTTAATCCAAAAGGTTTCAACCACAAAAATACATGTTTCCCATGAAAGTCAGTACGATTGTTAGCTCACACGGACAGGGCAAATAAAAAATAACAAAAAAAGATTATTTTGGGACAATTGTTTCGCTATTAATGAATTAAATGTAATTTTACTTACAAAAAAATCCACTTGTAGCTCCTCAGCCAAAACTATCTGGATGAAATCCACTCAATCACACGCCAGATTTTACCATAACGATAAATACGTTGTGGTTCAATTGATTACATCCGACGTTATAATTCAAATGCCCCAACTAACAGCGCGCCAAATTTTCACGGAAAACAAATACAGCATTTAGAAATAAATGCTGCAGCTAATTATAATTATTAATAAGGGTGAGAGAATAGAGATAATTTAATAGTATATCTATTCTACACCAAGTGGCCTAGTGCTCCGAGGAAACCTGGATTATTATAATATTTTATAATATATTATAATATTTTTACAAAATAAATATAAGAGAGTGGTCACTATATGGCTCACTCTAGCACCAGTTAATCCAAAAGTTTCAACCACAAAAATACATGTTTCCCATGAAAGTCAGTAGTACGATTGTTAGCTCACACGGACAGGGCAAATAAAAAATACAAAAAATACAGATTATTTTGGGACAATTGTTTCGCTATTAATGAATTAATGTAATTTTACTTACAAAAAAATCCACTTGTAGCTCCTCAGCCAAAACTATCTGGATGAAATCCACTCAATCACACGCCAGATTTTACCATAACGATAAATACGCGTGTGGTTCAATTGATTACATCCGACGTTATAATTCAAATGCCCCAACTAACAGCGCGCGCCCAATTTTCACGGAAAACAAATACAGCATTAGAAATAAATGCAGCATAATTATAATTAATAATAAGGGTGAGAGAATTAGATACTAATTTAATAGTATATCTATTCTACACCAAGTGGCCTAGTGCTCCGAGAAACCTGGATTATTATAATATTTTATAATATATTATAATATTTTTACAAAATAATATAAGAGAGTGGTCACTATATGGCTCACTCTAGCACCAGTTAATCCAAAAGGTTTCAACCACAAAAATACATGTTTCCCATGAAAGTCAGTACGATTGTTAGCTCACACGGACAGGGCAAATAAAAAATAACAAAAATACAGATTATTTTGGGACAATTGTTTCGCTATTAATGAATTAAATGTAATTTTACTATATATATATATATATATACACATATAAATTAGTGTGTTTTTGTGTCTCCCACTACAGTTTAACAACCGTTGTTGGTGTGTTTACGTCCTCGTAACGCGGCGGTTCGCTTAAAAGAAACCGATAGGATAAACTTCAGGCTTAAAAGAAAAATGTCCTGGGGTCGATTCGTTCGGCTAAAATTCTTCAAGGCAGTGCCCGCGTGGCCGCAGTATAATGACTGAAACAGTGAAAAGAATAAAAAATAAAACTTAAAAACATAATGATGATGATAATGACGATGACGACGACGACGACGACGATGATGATGATGATGATGATGATGGTGATGGTGGTGATGATGATGATGATGATGATGATGATGATGATGATGATGGTGATGATGATGATGATGATGATGGTGATGATGATGATGATGATGATGATGATGATGATGATGATGATGATGATGGTGATGATGATGATGATGGTGGTGGTGATGATGATGATGGATGATGATGATAGTGATGATGGTGAGCTTAATGAGAATGGTTATAAACATGATGAGAAGTCTTTTGATGTTTAATGATCCGCCGACCTTCTTTCTCCAGGTATATCATGCAGGTTAGACTGGCGGAACATATCCATGAAGGTGAGGCCATGGCCGAACAGTTAAAAAGCTTGCTTAGCAACAGCGTTCTCGAGGTTTCAGTTCCAATGAGTGACACTTTGTGCAAGTGTCTTCTGTTATAGTAACGGACCGACTAATGTCCGTGTCGGTCTCCTTACCTTCCCGTAACTTAGCGGTTCAACAAAAGGGATAGAATAAGTACAAAACTTAGAACGATTAAGTAGTAGGGTCTTTTTGATCGACTGAAACCCTTCGAGATGATGCTCCAGAATGGCTGCTCTACGAGATTAAAGATAAAAGATGTTGGCTGATGGATTAGAAAATTGGTGAGCAACAGACGAAATACGTCGCGTAGTTAAGTTACTTGTCTTTACGTTATACGGTCACATTCCACCTATATACCGATTTTTATCTTTCCGCGGTAAAATTAGTACCAGCCAATATATATGAGTTGATGTAATCGATTTTCTTCAGCCTGAATATGTGCTAATGTTTTGCTAAAATGAAATATTTTTTTATAAAAAAGGAGCCGAATAAAAAATGATGGATAAATAAACGATAACGAAACTGATCCGTGAGAAGCACTGCGAAAACAAACATAGGTGTGGATGGTATGGCAGAGGTCAGCGCTTGAGGAGTGAAATGATTTGCAAATGTTTAGTGCTCAGTGTGCGGGATTTGAGGCTTGAGACACAGCAAGGGGTGACGACATAGCGAGGAACGAATACATCGTGTGGGCCTCAAGAGGAAAACTCGTTGTTAGTTTATAAGAACGGAAACGTTTCTGTGGCGGGGACAGCATGTATATATATGCGCCTCTAGATGATGAGCTTGCATTCTGCGAGGATTAAGACGTTCTGTTTCAATGAAGTGCCAGTTGTCACCTTTGCAATATATTTTCATAAAACACTCAAGCGGCACCACATGGTGTTTCACATTGCGATTGATTAAGATGTTGTTGTTGATATACGATCCAAAATAGAATAAATAAATCAAAATGCAAGCATCATTATCAACAACAACAAAAGCAATAACAAAATTAACCAAGAATAAAAAATACATTCAGGAAGGGCTGGAAAAGGTTCATCCA
>NW_021823587.1:5000-7500 GCF_006345805.1 Octopus sinensis | reverse complement strand
TATCGAAAGTGACTTTGAAGCGTAAGTTTCAGTCTTGTAACACTGATAGGTCATATGGTGTTTTAACATAATATATGCCATGTACTGAATTAACATAATATATGCCATGCACTGAATTAACATAATATATAACATATTCTTTTCTACTCTACGTAAAGGCCCGAAATTTTGGGGGAGAGGGCCAGTCAGTTAGTACGTAACTAGTACTTATTTAATCGACCTTGAAAGGATGAAAGCAAAGTCGTCCTCAACAGAATTTGAACTCAGAATGTAAAGACATACGAAGTACCTATTTCTATTTCTTGCTAACCACAAGGGGCTAAACACAAACAGGACAAACAAGGACAGACGAACGGATTAAGTCGATTATACCGACTCCAGTGTGTAACTGGTACTTATTTAATCGATCCCGAAAGGATGAAAGGCAAAGTCGACCTCGACGGAATTTGAACTCAGAACGTAGCGGCAGACGAATAGCTATTTCTTTACTACCCACAAGGGGCTAAATACAGAGGGTACAAACAAGGACAGACAAACGGATTAAGTCAATTATATCGACCTCAGTGCATAACTGGTACTTAATTTATCGACCCCGAAAGGATGAAAGGCAAAGTCGACCTTGGCGGAATTTGAACTCAGAACGTAACGGCAGACGAATTACCGCAAAGCATTTCGCCCGGCGTGCTAACGGTTCTGCCTGCTCGCCGCCTTGCAATATGTAACATTAAACTAATTAATTCATTTCAGACAAAAAGAAAACGAAGATGTGTAATTATCTAAGATATCAACAAATTGCTAATAATCCCGTCTGTTTGGAAATGGCACGTCTATGAAGACCCATTTCACCGAGGCCACAATGCTCGAAACCCGTCATTATAACGATAAGAGTAGTATTTAAGTTTGCGGATAATAGGGGCTGTCAGCCATTGTATTTACCAGGGAAGAAGGCGGGACTGTCTCTATTAAAATAAAAACAAACGAAATTACAGAAACCTATTCTATAAGTGGCGGGGTGGGGTGGGGTATAGTGCTAAGTGTGTGCGTGCGTGTGCGCGTGTGTGTGTGTGTGTATGTCTGTGTGTGCGTGCGTACAGTGACCTGCGAATACATATATTAATGAGAACAATATTCTGCATTCATTTTATGCTTATTACGAAGATGTCCACCTTGGATATCCACGCACACACACACACACGCACACACACACACACACACACACGCACATGCTCCCACCAACACACACACACATACACACACACACATGCTCACAAAGGCACCAACGCATGAAGTATTTGATTAAGAGAGCGTATATCTGTAATGTGGCAGACGAGAGAGAAGTGATGTATAAGATGTATGCAGCCTGCTACACAGCTGAAATAATTTCATTAATCGAAAGCGCAGGCTCCTATGACGAGATTGCGACATCTTTTGTTAATCAAAATGGCTGCGATACGCTTGCAAAGTGTGAACATGAATTTTTTACAGCGTGCTGACGCTTGTAGAGCGATGTAAACCAGTTAGTAAGCAATGAGGTGCATAAAATATAGAAGGAAAGGTGAAAGGATACTAAACAGCTGTAACAGATTGAGCAATGACGCATATACTTTAAAATTCATCAATGTATGAATGCCTTCAATATTCGTTCTTTAATCTATTTTCTGCATGTGTATGACTTTTGTGCGTCTGTGGAACGTTATGCATTAGCCACAGCAACTTCTGAAGGCTCCATTACATAAACATATACTTATATCGAGATATACTTTAAATAGCATCGTTAGAATATATCTTTATTGGTTAGAATATATTTTTAAGTACGGTAGCAATTCTCACAAAGCGGTGATTTGGTAAAATCGTTTGATATCGAATAAAATATCGAGTTCTATTTTTCCGAGTTTTTCACATTGAGTTCAAATGCTTCGTCAGACGGGCCTAAAACCAGCCGCTTTGAGGACAGCCTCCATGTATTGATGGTCTACTCTATTGAAAGCCTTGGATTGATCCAAGTTGATCAGGGCCCCACCCATGCCAGGTTCCTTAACTATCCTGTCTATGATGTAGCACATCAGATGGAGGTTGTCATGGATGCTCTAGCCCGGCACGGCGCACGTTTGCGCCTTGTCGACCAGTTTCTCAATGACAAGCGCCAACCTCTTGGCTAACACCTTTGTCAAAATTTTCACGTCTGCATTGAGCAGAGTGATGGGCTTGAAGTTATCTATTACGTCCCCTTTGTTTGGATCTTTCTTCAGCAGCGTTACGGGTCCTCGGCTTACAAAACGTCTCCAAAAAGTCTGGCATACAACTGTAAAGCTCGTAGGGTAGGTCACCCAAACCCGGCGATTTGTCCCTCGAGCATTCTTTAATCGCGTCCCGCACATCCGCCGCTGTGATGGCACCTTCGCAGCACCCTGTCTCTCTTGTCGAGAGTCTTAACAGGCTGTGTAGGTAGGCATTGAAGTCCACCCTGTTTTCTCGCTTTCTACTTGTCCCGAACAGTCGG
>NW_021823587.1:0-2500 GCF_006345805.1 Octopus sinensis | reverse complement strand
GAAATGATAGAATATTAAATGTCCATTCTGATTGAACTAGTACTTTCCTGCATTAAACTATGCAATCTTCCGGTTCATGTAGTAGTGGTGACAGTTATGTTTTCCAATTTACAACTTTAGTGAGATGGTTAAATACATTTGTATAGACTCCAGAATGTTAATTTTTTCAAACTGTATTCTGACCAATCTGTGTGATTTTACTAAATTACTTAAGTTGATTGCTGTTTGGTTTTGGCGTCACGGTTTGTTGAACATGTCAAGAGACCTGTATTTTGACCGTGGCCAAAGCAGTATTTGTTGGGCTATTTTTAGAAATGTTGTAAACAACATTTCCCAGTGATTTTTATATTTCAATCATCATCATCAGCATCATCATTATCATCTCCTTTATTATTGTTGTCGTTGCTATTGGTGGTGGTAGAAGAAAAACCGTAACACTGACTTTAGAAATTATAGGCGTCCTATGCTTCCATCACACTCACAAGACGGCTCCGGAACCTGGCGGACGCATTCCTCATGGTGTCCGTAGGAAGAATTTCGAACACTTCTTTGATCTTCGTGACCAGCTCGCCCTCGATTGTCGAAGGCAGAGCGGTTGGTATCTTTGTCAACCCACACATAATAACTTGTGGGAATAAAATTGGGTGAATTAGGAAGCTGGAAATGGGGCTGGTGAAGTTGCAGAAATTCTCTGCAAACCATTCCTGACTCTCTCCAGAAGTATGAGAAACACTCGAATCCTGCCGTCACACAGATGAGTTTCCAGCAGCAACTCTCTCCAGCTAGGGATCATCACAGTCCCTAACAGATGCATTTAGCTGTCTGAGTTGAGCCTAAGTCCTTATTCAAAGATGTGGGGTTGAATTCCAGCGTTCGGACACACCCAGAACGCCTGTTGTGCCCCTTTCTGTTGGCCACGGCTTCGTAGTCTTGATTGTAGTGGTCCCTGTCACGTCTTGCAGCAGCTTTTATTGTTCACAGGGCATTGAGAAGCAGTCAAGATGGCGGCATTGTGATGCCGGCGCCAATCATCATGGTATATTGATAACCATTTTCCAATATTCAGTTGACTTCCAATCCAATATGTCAAGTACCTTTTTCTCAACTACAACTCTTACCTATATGCTCTCCAACGCCGTTGACTGTCCCCCAGTACATCACGATGTATCTGAAAAGAGAAAACATGAAAAATTGTCAAATTTAACCCGAAAACCCTGTATATAATATACGCATTATACACATGAGTGTGTATTATGTGTGCTCATTATATATATGAGTGCGTGCATGTGTGTGTTTGTGTGTGTGTGTGAATGTATGTATGTATGTATGTATGTATGTATGTATGTATGTATGTATGTATGTATGTACATACGTTTATATTTATCTATACATGTGTAAATCAAAGCCCGCCTGTCAGCGCTCTCCTTCTCTAAATGAGATCTCATTAATCTTTGAAGCCATTTGTCGGTTGGGGAAACCTTCAAATTTTTGTGTCTGTCGTCTTTGTTAGCTTTAAGAAACCTATCTATCAGCCATATGCGTACAAGTATATGGCTATAGGGGTATAGGGGTATAGGAGTATTGCAAGCAAGTGAAAGAAGATCAATTTTAAAGTGCTAGTGGTGTTTAGACCGGCGATTTACTAGTTAGTCTGCATTACACGTTGATAGCAAGGTGGACTTGGCCAAATTTGACTTGAAACTTCTAAGTACCTTGCTTGATACTTAGAGTGAGAGAGAGAGAGAGAGAGAGAGTGATAGAGAGAGAGAGAGATAGAGACGAGAGAGAGGGAGAGGAGAGAAAGAGAGAGAAAGAGAATATATATATATATATATATATATAATATATATATATATTATATATATATATATATATATATATATAGATAGATAGATAGATAGATAGATAGATAGATAGATAGATAGATAGATAGATAGAGAGGGAGAGAGAGGTGTGGAGTAATATCTATATTCTGATCAAACACAATTACGAGAACCTGCAAAGTATTCGAGTTCTTTCAGATTCTGTGCAAGCATTTCAGTCCTGATTTGTTTCCCACCAAAAAATATTCTAGTTTTTTAAACTGAAAATATCATATAGAAACACCAAAACAATGTCTTCAACCTTGCACAAAAATGCATCTTCGTACGGTCTCACGTGCGTACGGATGGTTTCTGTATGTGAAACCATGTAATGAAGCAACTTAAAGCACGAAACGTATATATTATGCTCTACAAGAACAATCTGCGTGTGCGTTTTAAGCACAACTGCATCGACTTATAGTTTTCTACAATTGTGTTACCCATCTATATCTACAAACACACACCACACACACCACACATACACACAAACACATACACACACACACAAACACACACACACGCACACACACAGACACACACACACATGCACGCACATACACACGCACGCACGCACACACACACAGACACACACACACACACACACACACACACACACACACACACAAGCTTGCACATCC
>NW_021823586.1:20000-21565 GCF_006345805.1 Octopus sinensis | reverse complement strand
ATGCTGATCGGTTGGAGAGATATCAGGGGAATGGGGGGAGGGAGGGATCTTGAAAAATCTCATTTTACAGGCTTTTAAACTTTTCGACTGTAGGTTAGAAGAAGCACTCCGTCGGTTACGACGACGAGGGTTCCGGTTGATCCGATCAACGGAACAGCCTGCTCGTGAAATTAACGTGTAAGTGGCTGAGCACTCCACAGACACGTGCCCTTAACGTAGTTCTCGGGGGATTCAGCGTGACACAGAGAGTGACAAGGCCGGCCCCTTGAAATACAGGTACAACAGAAACAGGAAGTAAGAGTGAGAGAAAGTTGTGGTGAAAGAGTACAGCAGGGATCACCACCATCCCCTGCCAGAGCCTCGTGGAGCTTTTAGGTGTTTTCGCTCAATAAACACTCACAACGCCCGGTCTGGGAATCGAAACCGCGATCCTATGACCGCGAGTCCGCTGCCCTAACCACTGGGCCATTGCGCCTCCACTGGACTGTAGGTTATGGAGTGTGAGGACGTGCAAAATTGGGCCATCTCTATTCACTGGGCTGGGTTTTTTCTTTTTCAAATTCTCATGCATATAATCAATTTCCTGACCATACGATGCTGCTGTTACCGTTTTTCCTTATTGCAAAGGTGAATAATGAATAACTCCCTTCGCAGACCTCCATACAGTGACCACCAACATGGTGGGTTTTGGGTAGTGTTTAGATGATTCTCCTGCATCTAATCACTGTTCTGTTCTCCTGCCGTTGTCAAAGAATATCCTTTCTCACACAATAATGATTTGATACAAAAAAAATGGTCTTTTCCAGTCGAGAGAAGCAATAAAGAGCACATTTCGAGGCGCGTCTGTTGTTTGAAATCTCGTTCAGTTGACATGGAACAAACCTATGCGTTTTATGGAATTTTCCAATTTCTTTTTTTACAGTGCCCAAAAAACAGTTGTGTGGGATGTTTGGAGTTCTGATGAAGGGTTTTGAACCTTCGTTCTCGGATTTTGTTCAACCAGAACATTTAATCCACCATGCCGAATAACAGATTGTGATCTCCCCCTTGGTTAATTTTCAAGGCTATCATCTCCCAAACAAGAGCTTTGGAACAATCTCTGAACAATCTTTGATGTCAATAAAACCATTACATCTATATAAACACGAAACACATACAGATACACATATACGTACACACACACACACAGACACATACGCACACACACACACATTCAACGATACGTACATATATATCATAATAAAGCAACTCTATTTTCAGCGCCCCATTTAAATTGTGTCCCACTACAAGATTTTAGAGAAGATCGTTTTCACCTTACCTTAAAACTAGGAAATATTAAGATGGCGATATCTTTTAGGATTGTCAGACGTTGTGTTTTCACTTTCTCCCACAGGAATGAAATATGTTGTTTTCGTTTACTTAAACTATATACCCATGTCAATCGGGATATAAGATTTTCTTTTCAGCCAATAAAGTTTTCGGATTTGGCCTCCACCTTTCACTCTGGCTTAAACACTCCACCACACCAATTCGTTATTCACGTTCTTGTTTTACTCACTTCTTTT
>NW_021823586.1:0-17500 GCF_006345805.1 Octopus sinensis | reverse complement strand
CTCTTGTACTTGATCACTTATACAAATATTGGTTTCAAAATTTGGTACAAGGGCAACAATTTCAGGGGAAGGGTTTAGTGGATTACATTGACCTTAGTGCTTATCTGGTACTTATTATATGAAATTATTGTATACAGTGCTCAGGTGCACCACAATTTGTCAAAAAGTGCGTATAAAATATATGCAGTAATGTACAAATGTCTGGAAAGCAAACAGTGTATGAGTCAGATACATGCTTGCGTGTGTGTATGGAGGGGAGAAAATCAGGTGGAGTGTTAGTGAATCTCAGGAAGTTTTGAAGGATGCAGTGCTCCGACAACTAACAACTGATGTCGGCAGTTTGTTCCATGCTTCAGCAACTCTCAACGTGAAAAAATGTTTCCTAAAGTCATGGGAGCTGTGCTGTTTTCTGACTTTGTAAATATGTCCACCGGTGTTAGACGGGTGGAGTTTAAAAAGGTGCTCAGAGTTATTGTTTGTAAGATGGTTGATAATTTTATGGGTGTCTGCCAAGTCAGCTGCCAGATGTCGGAGTTTCAATGTATCCATGCCCAAGGAAATAAGGCGTTCAGGATATGGCAAATGCCTGATGGAGGGTATTCTCTTATATCGACCCCGAAAGCATGAAAAGCAAAACCGACCATGGCGGAATTTGAAATCAGAACACAAGGAAAGACGAAATGTCCCCAAGTATTTTGCCCGGACTGCTAACGATTCTGCCAGCTCGCCACCTTCAGTTATATTAATTTTCATATTAACACTCTATTGAATTGATCTATACACTCTATACACAGATATGCATACATTTATGGTAAACTAAAGAAACGATTAACAATCTGTTATTGATCAATTAGGGGGATATCATCTATGTCTAAGGTAGAAATGGTCCTGGTGGCGGAATCGAGAGGGTTGCGATAGTGAAATACAGAAGAAATCCTTAAGTCTGTAACAGATTAATGAGAAACTTATTTTGACCTTGGAAATACGACTTAAAAATTTTACTTAACAACTACGACACTTAATTTACGTACATTAATATCAATGTATGTATGTATGTATGTATGTATGTATGTATGTATGTATGTATGTATGCAAGTGTGTATGTATGTATGTATGTATGTATGTATGTATGTATGTATGTATGTATGTATGCAAGTGTGTATGTATGTATGTGTGTGTATGTATGTATTATGTATGTATGTATGTATGTATGTATGTATGTATGTATGTATGTGTGTGTGTGTGTGGTGTGTGTGTGTGTGTGTGTGTGTATGTATGTATGTATGTATGTATGTATGTATTTTGTATGTATGTGTTTGTGAGCCAGTCCAAATAATGCTAATTCCATAAAAGTGCAGCGTGAAAAATTTATAGAAAAGAATCATTGAACGCCTCAAGTAAGAAGGCCTTTTGTTGTTTCAGTTGAAATAACATTTGGAACATAATTGTGTGACGACGACCAGTTTTTCAAGTTTTTCTCTCCTGCAACGCCTTGAAATTTTAGTACAAAAGCAGTGATTAAACATTCGTATTTGGTGGTAAACAATCATTATTGTCATTATTACACACACACACACACACACACACACACAACACACACACACACACACACACACACACACACACACCACACACACACACACACACGCACACGCACACAATACACACACAGGCATGTCTATATTTCAAATATAAAAGTGTAACAACCTACCTTCTTTTATGTGTCTTCTCTCCTACTCTACCTACCTATCTATCTATCTATCTATCTATCTATCTATCTATCTATCTATCTATCTATCTATCTATCTATCTAGATAGATAGATAGATAGATAGAGATATGGTAGGTTGGCAGGGAGGTAAGTATGTGTGTCGGTAGGTAGATAGGTAGGTAGATAGGTAGGTAGTAAGCTAGGTATACACGGTTAGACTTGAGACATTGTGTTTACTTGGATTCCAAAATAAAAATAATAAAATATATATTGACCTTCACCGCAAACTCACTCATGATCTTCATACCTCCAGAGGTAGCAGACGAGAGTTCGTTTCATTTGTGTGCCCTGGATATTATTCAAGTTATGGCTGTCTTGAAACAACTGTCGAGAGAAGGCTTTATATAATTCTTCTGTTTAGTTTGTTTCGTTCCTCTTCATTTTGTATTCTGTATTTTGTGTGTTCCAAGCTTAAATGTATTTATCTACCTTGCTATCTCCATAACAGTTCGATAACGATTACACTTCCAGGTAACTGTCCATGCTGAAGAGCTGGTCGTGGATAAAGAGGATGTAGTCAAGTTCTCATCCATTTGAGTACTACACTAAGATATATACACTAAGATTATGTGGCTTTCATCTACGCACTGTATATGCACAAACAGACACAGACAGAGACATACACACGCACACCCACATATATATATTTCTTTATTGCCCACAAGGGGTTAAACACAGAGGGGACAAACAAGAATAGACAAAGGGTTTAAGTTTATTACATCGACCCCAGTGCGAAACGGGTACTTTATTTATCGACCCCGAAAGGATGAAAGGCAAAGTCGACCTCGGCGGAATTTGAACTCAGAACGTAACGGCAGACGAAATACGGCTACGCATTTCGCCTGGCGCGCTAACGTTTCTGCCAGCTCGCCGCTTTGCACATACATATATATACATAGAGAGAGAGAGAGAGAGAGAGAGAGAGAGAGAGAGAAAGAGAAAGAAAGAAAGAAGGAAAAAGAAATAGAAATGTAATGTTTGTCGGCACTCAAACATAGCTGTTCTAACCCCCAGACCCTGAACGGTTTCGACCTCTTTGTGGTCATCCACGGTGGACGTACACATGGGCGCGCGGGTCAGTGTGGACGTGTATACTGAAATAGTGGTGTAAGCAGGGAACAACTAGTTTCAGTTGTTTAACCTCATCTGATCTCACCTGATACCAATTATTTCCCTATTCTGCCTTTCTTCTGTTATACACGCTGATGCTCACTTGAATCACTGCCTAATCTAATCTTTATCAAGCAGTTATAACATACCGGTTATTTTAGTTGCTGTTCAAGTTAAAGCTTTGGCTACAAGTCACCATGAGCACTAAATGCATGTATCTATCATCTTTCGTCAGCAGACGCAATATTACCAGAATTTTATATAAGTGTATATATCGGCGTAGGAGTGGCTGTGTGGTAAGTAGCTTGCTTACCAACCACATGGTTCCGGGTTCTGTCCCACTGCGTGGCACCTTGGGCAAGTATCTTCTACTATAAGCCTCGAGCCGACCAAAGCCTTGTGAGTGGATTTGGTAGACGGAAACTGAGAAAAGCCTAGTACTTATTCTATCGGTCTCTTATGCCGAACTGCTAAGTTACGGAGATGTAAACACACCAGCATCGGTTGTCAATTGATGTTGGGGAGACAAACACAGACACACAAACATACACACACACTCATATATATATATATATACACATACATACGACGGGTTTCTTTCAGTTTCCGTTTACCAAATCCACTCACAAGGCATTGGTCGGCCCGAGGCTATAGCAGAAGACACTTGCCCAAGATGCCACGCAGTAGGACTGAACCCGGAACCATGTGGTTGGTAAACAAGCTACTTACCACACAGCCAGGGAATTTTATGAAAAGTTCTTCAGTTTTGCAATTAAATGCATACCAAAATGAGAAACTAATACAAAACAAATAGTACTTTTGTAGCAGGATATATCTCAAACAATCAACTTTAAAATGTACGTATCATCTCAATATTGTGGCTTCTTTACAGAATATCAGGGGACATGTTGAAAGTTCGATAATATTTTATTGAAAATCGTTTTAGATTGTTTTATTTGCCTTTCCATCAGGTTATTCCAAGCACATATAGGATGGAAATTATATAAATATGATATTGCACAACAAATTTCTAAAGAAATTCTGCAACTGGGAATTTGCCAAAAATTGCAAGAAACTCAAAATGAAAACAAGGTTTGTTTATCAAAAGATAATATCCAAATGGAAGCAAAAATAAGGGGGAAATCTGAAAAAAATTGGGGAATAAAAATATATTTTACGAAATAAATTGTTCTTTTTATGAAACTGAAATGAGAAAATACAAAAAATTAAATTTGTTCAAAGGTTTTTGCAAAAAAAAAACCCCGCATATTTCTACAAACCTGCATAATAACAGTCAAAGGAAAATAACCAAAGTTCTTTAAAGGGATGTAATAAGAGTGACTATTCCTTACCAAACACCCTGGCCGCATACGCAGTTGCTGTGTTTGTTGTTCGTTAATAATTTTTTCTTCTTCATAAGCGATGAAAACAAGTTTGGAAATATTATTCTGTATGAAAACCATTTATGTCGATGTCTTTTATGAAATGTTGGCAATGTTACGAATGACTAAGAATTGACAACAGAAATATTTTGAAAAGTATTTAAAATATTCGCAAAGCACAAACAACGAAATACGCTTAGTACATTTGCTTTGACTGTTAATGGCAATAAGCGAAACTTCCAGTCTTCGAGTCACTCTGTAACTTTGACCACATTATATAAAATATATAACAAAAGACATATTCATTTTTTGTATTAGTGTAGAAATCAATAAATTTCACCTTCTAATGATCTATTTTTTAAACTTAATTTAAATCCTCATTTAAGTATTGCCGTCGCGTGAGATATATTTGCTGCGGAATAATCATTTGCACCGATAAAATATTTTGTCGAAATAAGCGACAAAACTGTCAGAAAGTATCAAATGTCATTTTTTCCTCGTTGGAGCCTTTCTTTTATCAAATAAATCTTCTCAAATGTGTGTAACGTAATATTAACTTCGTGTTTGTCATAAGAACTCAGTTATTTCATATCAAAACAATTGTTGCTTCCCACTCCAATGTACACTTTTCTATATTTCTCTGTCATCCATCCATGGCCTTCTCGCTGGTGCTGCTAATATGAAATTGCGTCTTTATGTTTTTTCATTCTACCTTTGTTTTTTTTTTTATCTCCATCTATTAGTTTTTCTCTTTCTTTCACCTGTCATAAATAAATACTAACCACCAAACACCTATATTTGATTGTTTATCTACTCAGACAGAGCTGACCTGTGGCTAAACAACATTGTGAAGACACCGAGGAAACCTCTACAAAGTTTCTCTATCCGCTACAATTAGTTCCCATAATTACCTCAAATTACGCATTTGTAAAAATGTTACATCCGATTTCTCTGTAGTATAACGCACGTTACGGAGGTGTATCTGTTGTTGTATATATATACGTAGACATCACTCAAGGTTGTGTTATGTAGTTTTAATAGGAAATTTAAAACTAAACTTCTGTTGTTCAGTTAAACGTTTATAACTACAGCTGACCAATATAGAAATATTATAAAATTGCCTCAGCTGAATCTCAAATGTTTAAGTATCCTCTACAGCTTATATTGCTTCTCTGAAGGCGCAATGGCCCAGTGGTTAGGGCAGCGGACTCGCGGTTGTAGGATCGCGGTTTCGATTCCCAGACCGGGCGTTGTGAGTGTTTATGAGCGAAAACACCTAAAGCTCCACGAGGCTCCGGCAGGGATAGTGGTGATCCCTGTTGTACTCTTTCACCACAACTTTCTCTCACTCTTACTACCTGTTTCTGTTGTACCTGTATTTCAAAGGGCCGGCCTTGTCACTCTCTATGTCACGCTGAATATCCCCGAGAACTACGTTAAGGGTACACGTGTCCGTGGAGTGCTCAGCCACTTACACGTTAATTTCCCGAGCAGGCTGTTCCGTTGATCGGATCAACCGGAACCCTCGTTGTCGTAATCGACGGAGTGCTTCCATTCATATTGTTTCTCTATTATTTCAGGATATCACATGACATTGTCAGTAAAGAATTGTTTTACTTCGGATGTATCATCAGTATTTACAGAGATACACTGACAGTTTTACTAAAGCGATGTTAGTTTGTTTACATTCCCTTGACCCGGAGAATTTAGCAAAAGAAACTTTTAGAATAAGTACCAGACTTTAACAAATTAATTACTGAGGGTCGATGTGAATGAGTAAAACCTTCAAGGCGATGCCCCAGCATGGCCACAGCCCGGGAACTGAACTAAAGAATTATATTTGTGTGTGTATCTATTTAAGAAAATTGAATCTAATTTAAATATGGAAAGAACATCGAAATCGAATTCTTTTGAATATAGGCGCAGGAGTGGCTGTGTGGTAAGTAGCTTGCTTTCCAACTACATGGTTCCGGGTTTAGTCCCACTGCGTGGCATCTTGAGCAAGTGTCTTCTGCTATAGCCCCGGGCCGACCAAAGCCTTGTGAGTGGATTTGGTAGACGGAAACTGAAAGAAGCCTGTCGTATATATGTATATATATATATATATATATATATATATATATATATATATATATATATGTATGTGTGTGTTGTGTGTCTGTGTTTGTCCCCCTAGCATTGCTTGACAACCGATGCTGGTGTGTTAACGTCCCTGTCACTTAGCGGTTCGGCAAAAGAGACCGATAGAATAAGTACTGGGCTTACAAAGAATAAATCCCGGGGTCGAGTTGCTCGACTAAAGGCGGTGCTCCAGCATGGCCGCAGTCAAATGACTGAAACAAGTAAAAGAGTAAAAGAATATGTCAGGTTGTATGAAATCGCCATTAAACTCATTCATTAAGAATTGTCAGTAATTAAGTCAAAAAGGTCTACAAGAGATATTATGACGTCACAATTCTAAAAGATGCGATTTGAAAAATTTGCTCACTTCAATTCGACTTTGTTCAGAATTAGCGCGTCAAATCGATTACAGGTTAATATTTATTGATTAGAACTGATAACTTTAATCAGTCTATTGATTTCTTCTCTCATTCATTTGTTTCTTTTCTATCTTTCCTCTTTTTATTTCTTTTATTCTTTTTCTACATTTCTTCTTTTCTCTCTTTTCATCTTCGTCTGTTTGATTGATTGATAATCTATTGATCTATTGATTTGGAATTATTTATTTCATTTTAATATTCTGATAACATAACCAGTGAAATATATCTATCTATCTATCTATCTATCTATCTATCTATCTATCTATCTATCTATCTATCTATCTGTCTGTCTGTCTGTCTGTCTGTCTGTCTATCCATCTATCCATCCATCTATCCATCCATCAATCCTTCCATCCATCCGTCCGTCCGTCCGTCCGTCCGTCCGTCCGACCGTCTGTCTGTCTGTCTGTCTGTCTGTCTGTCTGTCTGTCTGTCTATCTATCTATCTATCTATCTATCTGTCTGTCTGTCTGTCTATCTATCTATCCATCTATCCATCCATCCATCAATCCTTCAATCCATCCGTCCGTCTGTCTGTCTGTCTGTCTGTCTGTCTGTCTGTCTGTCTGTCTGTCTGTCTGTCTATCTATCTATCTATCTATCTATCTGTCTGTCTGTCTGTCTGTCTATCTATCCATCTATCCATCCATCTATCCATCCATCAATCCTTCTATCCATCCATCCATCCGTCCGTCCGTCCGTCCGACCGTCTGTCTGTCTGTCTGTCTGTCTGTCTGTCTGTCTGTCTGTCTGTCTATCTATCTATCTATCTATCTATCTCTGTCTGTCTGTCTGTTCGTTCATCTATCGGTTTATCATCCTTTTTTATATTTCTTTCCTATCTTTGTGTCTTTGGTTGATCCCTTACTTACTCATCTGCTGATTCAAATCTAAATTTGTCTCATTTTAATTAATTTACTGATAAATTTTACGGATAATTCTCCTTCATTTTACTCGTTCGCTTTTTTTCTCCCTTTCCACCTTTCTTCCTGATTTCTTTCTTTTTTTTTAATTTCGTTAATTGCTGATTTCCCCTTTCATCTTCTGTATTCATTCATATAATTATTTCATTGAAGCCAATTTATCCTTCTTCCTCTCTCTTTCTTCCTATTTTCTCTTTCCTTTCCTATCTTTTCCTTCCTACTTTCCTCATTTGCATATTTACAACTATAATTAATTTTTGATTACCAATCCCTTTCTTCCATTCATTCATAAAATTGTTTCAGTTAATTTGTATCCCTCAGTTACATCTTTCTATTCCTTCCTTCCTAATTGCTTATTTTCTTTCTGTGTTTACCTGTCTTTTTAATTGTTCTCATCTCTTGTTTGGTATTCATTCGTATATTTCTCTCATTTTAATTAACAGAACTAATTAATTGACAACTTCATCATTCTATAGTTCCTTTCCTTTTATCGTTTATCACATCCTTCCTACATTCTTCTTTATTTGCTTGTCATTTGTGTTTGTTTCTGTTTTTCTTACCTTTTTTGGTCTTTGTATATTTAAACAAACCGAAATGTCACCATTGCCGCCGGCAGACACACCAGTTCGCAGAGGACCCTTGGTTCGCTTTATTTCTCGGGTCAGACGTTCTTTTGCTAGATTCTTATTTCGTAGTGCCAGACCAAACGTCTTGGGGCCGGGTCCCATCTCTACAAAAGATATACCTATTCAGCGTTATCCTTGCAACAGAAATTTATTTATTACCGAACAACCAAAGGATATTGTGGAAAACCCCATGGCAGAGGAAACTACCAAAGGTTGGGATAAGAATGAGTTGGCAAAGAATAAAACATTTGTAAAGGCGATACATGTATTTAGGAAAGATGAAGAAGTGTTGGAGCAGGAAGTGGAAGAGGTGAAGAAACCCGAGGCACTGGAGGAGCAGCTGAACCAGGAGTTGGATTTATGGATGAAGGATAAACTGGAAGATATGGACGTACATGAGTTGATGCAATTGGAAGAAGGTGATATACCTGAGATGGAGGAAGATCTGGAAGACGAGACGAGGAAGTACATAGAGAGTTGGAAGAGTGGACAGCTTTACTTTTAAAGAAGAAAATATGTAAAAATTGTTTAAGTTTACATTGAGAATTTCAAAGTGGTTTTATTGGTTTGGTCTTACGTATACACTTGTAGAAATGTCTATTAATGTTTGAAACATACACAACACACGCTCACATGCACATAAACACATACTCACACTCACATACACACATATATATTTCTTCATTACCCACAAGGGGCGAAACACGGACGGGACAAACAGGGACAGACGAACGAATTAAGTGGATTATATCGACTCCAGTGCGTAACTGGTACTTAATTTATCGACCCCGAAAGGATGAAAGGCAAAGTCGACCTCGGTGGAATTTGAACTCAGAACGTAACGGCAGACGAAATACCTATTTCTTTACTACCCACAAGGGGCTAAACATAGAGGGAACAAACAAGGACAGACAAAGGGATTAAGTCGATTACATCGACCTCAGTGTGTAACTGGTACTTAATGTATCGACCCCGACCCCGAAAGGATGAAAGGCAAAGTCGACCTCGGCGGAATTTGAACTCAGAACGCAGCGGCAGACGAAATACGGCTACGCATTTCGCCCGGCGTGCTAACATTTCTGCCGGGTCGCCGCCTTACATACACACATATAATTATGCTTTAAGCGCTATATGTGCTTCCATATACTCTATTTCCGTTATCGTCCTGTATGCTATTATAACGCAGATATTGTGAACATATGTCATATCAATGTTCTTGGCGTGTATTCCTAAGTGTCAAGTTATTTATTCTTACACAAGTGTATATATTTTAGACCAAGTCAGTATCGTTACTTTCATATGTCGATTGTAAACTTAAACGAGACTTCATGCAAGGAAGAAATGATGAAACGTAGAACAGATAACAACTAAATAGTTCATACCACTCAGATCTATTGAACCAAATTGAATGCGTACCTTCCAAGGTACTTTGTAATATATAAGGAATATTGTGTCCATGGAAATATACGCTCCACAGATGTTCCGATGTACCACGTATGAATGTGTCATGATAGGTACAAGGTACGTAGGCATTTTGGTGTACCCTCTGTGAAAGTGTTACAGAGTACCACAGAAGGAACATAGTCCCGTGATTTTCCGCTGTACCTCACCAAGATATTACAAATTATCTTGGAAGGTACACAAACCTTCCATGTTTCATATACCACTAATCAAGGCGATACAAAGAATCACGAGAAGTCCCACGATGTTCCGATGAATCACGTATGAAATTGTTATTAGGAGAATAGCATGCTATTTTGATGTTTCAAGGTGTCATCAGCAAAACTTTTTCACAGATACATGGAAGGCACACAGAACCTTGATATTTTGGTGTTCCATCACCAAGGTGTTAATTGGCACCATGGACGGTTAAATGCCAGAAACTTTAGCGCGTGAGATTAAACACAGTGCGTTACTTTTCAATTATATTCTGTGTTCAAATCCCGCTGAGGCCAACTTTGCAGGTACCTTCTAGGGTAACTTGCAACACTTCGGTTGGTGGTATCACGGAACATCAAAGGATAAGGTACCTTCCATGGTATATTGTAACTCCTTGATAGTTGGTACATTGGAACTTCTGAAGAGTATATACTTCCACGGAACACCAAAATATCAAGGTTCTGTGTGCCTTCCATATATCTGTGAAAAAGTTTTGCTGGTGACACCTTGGAACATCAAAATAGCATGCTATTCTCCTAATAACAATTTCATACGTGATTCATCGGAACATTGTGGGACTTCTCGTGATTCTTTGTATCGCCTTGGTTAGTGGTATATGAAACATGGAAGGTTTGTGTACCTTCCATGATAATTTGTAATATCTTGGTGAGGTACAGCGGAAAATCACGGGACTATGTTCCTTCTGTGGTACTCTGTAACACTTTCACAGAAGGTACACCAAAATGCCTACGTACCTTGTACCTATCATGACACCTTCATACGTGGTACATCGGAACATCTGTGGAGCGTATATTTCCATGGACACAATATTCCTTATATATTACAAAGTACCTTGGAAGGTACGCATTCAATTTGGTTCAATAGATCTGAGTGGTATGAACTATTTAGTTGTTATCTGTTCTACGTTTCATCATTTCTTCCTTGCATGAAGTCTCGTTTAAGTTTACAATCGACATATGAAAGTAACGATACTGACTTGGTCTAAAATATATACACTTGTGTAAAAATAAATAACTTGACACTTAGGAATACACGCCAAGAACATTGATATGACACCTTCATACGTGGTACATTGGAACATCTGTGGAGCGTATATTTCCACGTACCTAGTAACGTCTTGGCTGCTGGCACACCGGAACACCAGAAGACGTTATGCCTTTCACGTTACTTTGTAACACCTTGGTGGCACAGAGGGAGATGTAGAAAATATGGATCCTCCATGGTACGACTATACCTCAAATGAATGTACCTTCCATGGTACCTTGCAAAACATTGGTAGGCGCAGGAGTGGCTGTGTGGTAAGTAGCTTGCTAACCAACCACATGGTTCCGGGTTCAGTCTCACTGCGTGGCATCTTGGGCAAGTGTCTTCTGCTATAGCCCCGGGCCGACCAATGCCTTGTGAGTGGATTTGGTAGACGGAAACTGAAAGAAGCCTGCCGTATATATGTATATATATATGTGTGTGTATGTGTTTGTCCCCCTAGCATTGCTTGACAACCGATGCTGGTGTGTTTACGTCTCCGTCACTTAGCGGTTTGGCAAAAGAGACCGATAGAATAAGTACTGGGCTTATAAAGAATAAGTCCCGGGGTCGACTAAAGGCGGTGCTGCAGCATGGCCGCAGTCAAATACATATATACGACGGGCTTCTTTCAGTTTCCGTCTACCAAATCCACTCACAAGGCTTTGGTCGGCCTGAGGCTATAGTAGAAGACACTTGCCCAAGGTGCCACGCAGTGGGACTGAACCCAGAACCATGTGGTTGGTAAACAAGCTACTTACCACACAGCCACTCCTGCGACTGCATAAATTCCTTTGTAGCTTGTAACACTCTTTGGTGGAATATCAAGGAAATGCATATTTTTATGCTACCATGTACATTTGTGGTACATGGGTACACTTAGGATGAGTATACCTTCCATGGCAGTTTTCACGAGAGGGCCCTGCAACACGAAGGGGACACGTACCATTCGAGGTAACTTGCAACACCTTGGCAGAAGGTACGACAAAACGACAGGTGTGTGTACACGTTCCGTAGTACACTGTAACCTTTTGAATGAAGGGAAACGGAACATCAAGTAAGAGCGTACCTTCCAGAGTACCCTCCTAAACCTTGGCAGAGGGTGCACTGGAGTAGCAAGAGACTGTTTCTTGTAACACCTTTGTTTGTGGTACAAGGGAACATGAAATGACTATATTTCTTCCAATGTACTTTGTAAGAAATTCACAGACGGTACAACAAAACATCAAAGGATTGTGTACCTTCTAAGGTATCATATGACGCATTGCCTGATTGCACATCGAAAAACTGCAAGGAGATATGTATATGACATGATGTTAAGTTAATTATTTGGCTCAAAAAGCAAAAAGCAAGGCCACGTAGGGGGACATGGAATTATTTACAGGGTGGTGTTCATGTAAAGAGTTCAGGCCACTTGTGGTCAAGGGAGACTTTGAACCGAGCGGTCGTCGGCATCTTCACTATCTCGTCCGGCAGCTTATTCCACGGATCCGCAACCCGGACGGAGAAAGCCCCTCTCCTTCCATTGAGATGAAATCGTCGCAGATAGAGCTTTTCGGAGTGACCCCGCAGCCGACGCCCTGGAGCAGGAGTGAAGAACAGCTCTTTCGAGAGGTTACACTTTCCGCTTATGATGTTGTGAGCAAGAATGAGATCTCCACGGCGTCGGCGTTTTTCTAGAGAATAAAGGTCGAGCGTCTTCAGCCTTTCTTCATAAGACAAATGCTTGAGATAAAGAACCATGCGGGTAGCTAGCTTCTGGACTCTTTCGAGATGCTGTATGTCTTTGAGGAGATAAGGAGAAGAGGCTTGAATCCCGTACTCCAATATGGGTCTCACCAGCGTGGCATAGAGCGATAGGAATATGGCTGCTGTGAGCACTCCGAATGACCGTCGAATGAAAAACAGAACATGATGTCATGTAACGGCTGCACATATGGTACACCAGAACATCAAATGACTGTCTATAGTACATTATCAGGTGTTACACCGGAACGTCAGGGACTATGTACTTTCATGATGGCTTCTAACACCTTAGACGGTCGTACCCTGATTATCAAGGGACTGTGTACCTTTCATTATACGTCGTAACACCTAGGCTGTAGGTACACCGGAACAACGAGGAACCGTACTACTTTTCATGGCTCTTTGTATTACACCGATGGTAGGTGGGAGCATCGAGTGACTGTGTGCATCCCATTGTACCATGTAACTCTTTGTTGGTCCATCAAAGGATCGAGTAACTGCATGCCTTCCATGTTACATTGTAACATCTTTGTGGCACAACGGCATATCATTGAACAGCCAGCTAATAATTTCTCATCGGTGTATTCTATAGGTGTTAATAGATAACAGACTAGAAGAATGGTGGAATGGTGGAGATATGGAAACATCTCTTGATATTCAATGAAGCCTTGTTTCAGTACTGACGAACTACAAGGTGTGATGGTATAGCTCATCTTCAAGGCGGCGAGCTGGCAGAAACGTTAGCACGCCGGGCGAAATGCTTAGCGGTATTTCGTCTGCCGTTACGTTCTGAGTTCAAATTCCGCCGAGGTCGACTTTGCCTTTCATCCTTTCGGGGTCGATACATTAAGTACCAGTTACACACTGAGGTCGATGTAATCGACTTAATCCTTTGTCTGTCCTTGTTTGTTCCCTCTGTGTGTAGCCCCTTGTGGGCAGTAAAGAAATAGGTATTTCGTCTGCTGTTATGTTCTGAGTTCAAATTCCGCCGAGGTCGACTCTGCCTTTCATCCTTTCGGGGTCGATTAAATAAGTACCAGTTACACACTGAGGTCGATGTAATCGACTTAATCTGTTTGTCTGTCCTTGTTTGTTCTCACTGTGTTTAGACCCTTGTGGGTAGTAAAGAAATAGGTATTTCGTCTGCCGTTACGTTCTGAGTTCAAATTCCGTCGATGTCGACTTTGCCTTTCATCCTTTCGGGGTCGATTAAATAAGTACCAGTTACACACTGGGGTCGATATAATCGACTTAATCCGTTTGTCTGTCCTTGTTTGTCCCCTCTGTGTTTAACCCCTTGTGGGTAGTAAAGAAATAGGTATAACTCATCTTCATTCTCCAGTCTTGCTGAATATGGATATTGATAATAAAAGGTGTACCAGATGTTAAGTAGACCAGCATCCTACCCATGAATGTTCTAATCTAGAGATGCTGGAAGAGGGTTATTCAGGCCCTGAATCTTGATTGGGGAAGACAGTGCAACAACCAGATATAGTAATTAACAATCAATGGTTATCCTTTGAGAAGTTCAAGTAGCCTTGACTTTTCCCCACCCTACCTAACCTTTTCTCAACATTATCCTCATTTATCTTATTCTCTGCCGACTGTTTCTTCCTATCTCTTAACTTTTTCTTTTCCTTCTCGTGTTTTCCTTCAAACTTTCTTCAGACTTTTACTTGATATTCTCATACGTTTCTTCACTTTCCCCACACTTTCCCCACACTTTTCCTACAATTTTCCCCACTACAGCCGCTCTTTTCCCTCTCTATACAATAATTTCCAAGAGATAAGCAACTGTCGATGATGATGATGATGACGATGATGATGGTGATAGTGATGATGATAGTGATGATGATGATGATGATGTTGATGATTATGATGGTGATGATGATGATGATGATAATGATGATGATGGTGATGATGATGATGATGATGATGATGGTGGTGATGATGATGGTGGTGATGATGATGATGATGGTGGTGATGATGATGATGGTGGTGATGATGATGATAATGATGATGATAATGGTGATGGTGATGATGATGATGGTGATGATGATGATGGTGGTGGTGATGATGATGGTGGTGGTGGTGGTGATGATGATGTGATGATGATGATGATGATGGTGATGATGGTGATGATGATATAAGGATTTCTGAGTTAGGCACAAGGCCAGCAATTCTGAAGAGTAAGATGGTGTATTCGATAATACTGATACCTGTACATGACTGGTACATTCTTTCATCGAGCCCGAGGGGATGAAGGGGGCTAAGTTGACCTCGGCAGGATCTGAACTCTGATAATGATGATGATGATGATGATGATGATATATATAAAAATAAAAGGTATAAAAGAATTTGTCCTCTGTAGCACAATACAGTTAGTGGCTGTCACGAGACCTGTTCGTAATGAATTCTGGGAATGATCCTCACTCTGAAACATCTCACCTAACATATTTAACCAGCAGTATTGCCCGGTGTTGCTCGGGTTTGTAAGGGACATAACTATGTAAGCATTTTTAGAGAGTTACTTCCCTTATATAAACCGAGCAAAAAATGCATTAAAAAAACGAAAAAATGATGGTAATTTTTTTAAAATCGTAGACTCATCTTAGACGCGCGCTAATACCCAGAAAGGCTCGATATGAATGATGACTATAAGATACCCGCTTTTGGTTAAACTGCACCGCAAAATGTGGGAGTAGTTAGGAATCTAAATCAGAGGAGACAGACACACATACAACTTCAGTTTTATATATAAAGATGTCCTCTCAGGTAGACATAGTCGACTTTACTAACGACATCTCTTTTTGTATGTTGGAGATGCAGGGCAGCATAAGTCCCCACTAAGAAGCTGCTGCTGGTGGGAATTAATTGCCATAAGTTGTTTATTATCTTTTTGTTAGACACACGGGACTAATAAGTCGGTGTGATTTTCCTCTGGCTAATAAATTATTACCTTCTATTAATTAATACTACCACACATTGAATCAAGAAAAATACCCACCTAATGAGGGCGAAGATGCCATTCAAAGAAAATGTTCAAAGAAAGATGGTTACATGTTACGAGGGTGCTGGGAATGAAAGATCCCTCGTGAACATGTCAGAAGTCTGCATACAAAAGTTTCAGTAGGAGAATGGGCTCGTGGGGTCGGAGCGTAAGCCATCTCTCTGCTTCATCTCATGTTTGTATTTCGTCCTTGTTGTATCTCATTCGATTTCATTATATTTTGTAAAATTTTAAAAGTCATATAATCATTGTGTGTCTGATCCCAATCAGGCTGTATTGCCCCCCTCTATGTTTGGGCCCTCGTGGCTAATAAAGAAATTGGATGTTTTAACGGTCGACATCTTTTAAGCAGACGATACACTTTGCCATACAGATTCATCTTGATATTTTGGTATGCCGGTTATGGGACATTATTAGCGTCCATAATGTATTTCTGTTGTTGTCAGATAAACTTCTCACACAAAACTGTGTTGCCTCCTTTTGTCAATTCTCCTGTTACTGCAAAAGCTTCTGTCTCACTGAACTAGCAGGTTATGTCCCATCCCCAACAGGACACATTCTATATAACTATCTCTCCTCCTCTCATCCCCATCACTCGCTCTAAACCATTTCCTTTCATCTTTGTCTCCCTAAACTGCGTAAAACCACGTATAACTGGCATTATCGCCCGTATATTTTCTCTCATTGCCCTCGTTTTCTCTATAGAATTAGACTTACGGGGGTTAAAGTTGAAAGACAATTACATCGACTCTAATAGACAGAGACATGGTGATAAGCCGACAAGTACGAAAGTGGCACTTAATATATAATATCCCAAGAACTAGACATTTCATACTAGGGATACGACCGATGATTTATATGTTCAACATGCTGGACTATCAAGCTTCTCGCCGAGACGGGGAGGATTGATTAGGTTGAGTTGTTCCTAATATATTTCACTAGCAGTATCGCCCGGCGTTGCTCGTGTTTGTAAGGGAAATAACTATATAAGCATTTTTAGAGAGTTACTTCCATTATATAACCCGAGCAAAAATCATAAAAAATGCGGAAAAATGATGGTAAATTTTTTTAAAATCGTAGACTCATTGTAGACGCGCGCTAATACCCAGAAGGGCTCGATATGAATGACGACTATAAAATACCCGATTTTGGTTAAACTGCACTGCAAAATGTGGGAGTAGTTAGGAATCTGATTCGGAGGAGACAGAGTCTCACACACAACTTCAATTTTATATATAAAGATTTTTCGTGATAGAAATAAAACCTAAAAGATCGCGAGGGTTCCATTTTTGCCAATGCATCACCATCTGTCAATTAATAATCGCCTCTGGGATCAAGCAAACACCCACCTGGGGAGGGCGGTAGGCGTTAACCGCCGAGTCGTAACCGCGACTGTTAAACAATGGTACTCCTTGCCATCCTGCTAGGTGTTGGCATTTAAGGATCGGAGGGAGGCAGACGGTTGGTGATTGGCATCACTCAGAGTTTTATTATGGTGGAACTGACCTCCGTTATCAATTGTGACACATATTTACTTGTCTGTAAAACCAGATACTGCCAAAAGGGACCAAACGGATACCCAATCACCACCCCTGGCAAAAAATGTGTCAAGCCGTAACCACCGACTTTTACCTCCGTGAAATTATTGGGGCTTCTCTCATTTATCGTCTGATCTGTACTCAGTGAGTGG
>NW_021823585.1:17500-21567 GCF_006345805.1 Octopus sinensis | reverse complement strand
GGACTTTGTCCTTGAATGTGCACCGAGTTTCTCTCCATTTTCGATGAAATTAAGGGATTTCTTACGGTTATGGGGGCGATTGCCTGTGGTCATGTTTACGTCTTTACTCACGTCAACCCCATTCCGCACCTGAGTATGATACTAACAAAAGCAACCTCCTCCAAAAGCCTTTATGCAGCTATTGAGATGCTTTAAATACATACGTTCAATTCAGAGCCGGTAAGAAGGCATGATGTGACAGGTAGATAGGCTCGGTGAGATATCGTAGGCACCTAATAAAGAATCGAAGGCGATGCAAATCTGTATGCAAATCTGTATGCTGTATTACTAGAATGATGTTTAACACTGCTTGCGGCTCCCTGTTGCTTGATCTTTACAGCTTTGTACATTTACGCTATCTCAACATCTGCTCGGATATCTTCCTGCATAAAATATTCTCTCATCTTGTGAGTCTAAACCTTAAGAAATATCGCAAGCCCGCTTTGTCAGTAGCTATGACGTCCAGCAGATTCTTCTGCTTTAAACATCGTACTGGTACCTCAACATCTTTATCATCCAATTTATGCCCCGTTCTTGTCCTGATGCAGGTTAATGGCATCTTCGGGCTCCTTAAATTCTTGTATTATACGGCTTTCCATGTTCATGGTACCACAAAATCTTCAGCTGTGCCACTCACCAATAAAAGTAAGCTGCTAAATTTTACTGTTCATATGTAGTTCTTCATTACTGATAATGCAAAGGAATACGAGCTCTTTTCAGAGAAAGACACTGGTTTTCATTCCGAGGAACTCATCCGTTATTAATGGAAGAGTGTATATGAAGAGAGGTCACAGAACTCAGGGAAGGAAAGGATTACTCTTACTTGTTTCAGTCAAATGACTGCGACCATGCTGGAGCACCAGCTTTAGTTGAGCAAATCGACCCCAGAGCTTATTCTTTGTAAGTCTAGTACTTATTCTATCGGACTATTTTGCCGAACCGCTAAGTGATATGAACACACCAGCATCGGTTGTCAAGTGAAGTTGGACAGGACAAACACACGCACATACACACACACACACACACACACACACACAAGCGCGCGCTCAAATATATATATACGACGGGCTCATTTCAGTTTCCGTTACCAAATCCACTCACAAGGCTTTGGTCGGTCCGAGGCTATGGTAGGAGACACTTGCCCAAGGTGCCACGCAGTGTGACTGAACCCGGGACCATGTGGTTGGTAAGCAAGCTACTTACCACACAGCCACTCCTACAAATGCAAGATTGGATCTTGCTAGTTGACCTGACTGTTGATCTTAGTGAGCCAATCTCCAAAATATTTCCTGGACGATGAAATGGCAGTAGTGCTTTTGAGTGTTCGGTCAAAGACCTTCCCCAGATTCTTAACTGATTGCTCTGTAGAAAACTAGAATTTATCTACTCCTTGCCATTCTTCAGTGTCATAGACCATGATTTGGCAGGTTTGAGCCTCGTCATTGTCCTAAGTCGCAACTAATCCCAAAGAAATAATGCAGATACCTGATCAATTCGACACTGGTCCCAACCTAGTCATATAAGTTCTGCATAATATATTGAGGGGTGTTTTCTTTCGTTTCTAATGGCAACACATATGTATATATCCAAATGCACACACACAAAAGCACACATACGCATAAATGCATCTCTCTCGCTCTTCTCTCTCCCACCTCTATCTCTCTCTCTCTCTATATATATAAAATTATTCATATATATATAGATATAGATATGTGTGTGTGTATATATGTAAATATGTATGTATGCATATATAATATATATATATATATATATATATGGATAGATAGATAGATAGACAGACATACATATATATACATATATATATACATACACACACACATATATATATATATATATATATATATAGAGAGAGAGAGAGAGAGAGAGAGAGAGAAAGAAACGTGTATGTATACTATACACACGCGCGCGCACACACACACACACACACACATGTATTTCAAGTCAGGAGTTTTGAGAGGTGAATATATTTATCTAACCACTTGTAATCCCTAACATACAATGTACCTCTGCGGAACACTCCCATCATCAGCTGTAGATAAGAAATCAGAACGATTTCCTAACGTTCTGATAACATCGCTCCTTCAAGCGGCAACAAGGAGCATTAAAGCTACCAAGGAATGCCCGAGTTGTTTTAGCCTACGCAATAACACACCTTCTCCTTCGTCATCGATGCTGCCAACACAACAGGCTTAGTGTAGCTGTAACGACTGCAACAATGCAGTAACTATTTCGTTTTATCGTTAGCTGAGGATTTGTTGTTTATCTTTGATCTCCTTTACATGCACCTACCGTATATTCATGAAGCAATTTCTGATTTACTCTCCACGTCACGAATCAATGCTCTGCTACCATTCAAAAGTCCAATGTACGCGTTCGCACGCCCATACACAATATACGCATGTATTACTCTTTACTCTTTACTCTTTTACTTGTTTCAGTCATTTGACTGCGGCCATGCTGGAGCACCGCCTTAGTCGAGCAAATCGACCCCGGGACTTATTCTTTGTAACCCAGTACTTATTCTATCGGTCTCTTTGCCGAACCGCTAGGTGACGGGGACGTAAACACACCAGCATCGGTTGTCAAGCAATGCTAGGGGGACAAACACAGACACACAAACATATACACACACACTTATATATATATACACATATATACGACAGGCTTCTTTCAGTTTCCGTCTACCAAATCCACTCACAAGGCATTGGTCGGCCCGGGAACCATGTGGTTGGTTAGCAAGCTACTTACCACACAGCCACTCCAACGCCTGTATGTATGTATTTATATATGTATGTATATAGGTATGTATGTGTGTATGTATGTATGTATGTATGTATGTATGTATGTATGTATGTATGTATGTATGTATGTATGCACGTATGTATGCCAACAACACGTGGTCATCAGTTCGATTCATGGCGATGCGTTGTGTCCTTGAGAAAGTCACTTTATTTCACGTTACCCCAGTCCACTCAACTGGCAAAAATACTTGTAATTGACAAGCCCCAGACTTGTCATATTCTTATTTGTTTACTGCCCACAAACAAGGACAGACAAACGGATTAAGTCGATTATATCGACCCCAGTGCGTAACTGGTACTTAATTTATCAAGCCCGAAAGGATGGAAGGCAAAGTCGACCTCGGCCGAATTTGAACTCAGAACGTAGCAGCAGACGAAATACCTATTTCTTTACTACCCACAAGGGGCTAAACACAGAGAGGACAAACAAGGACGGACAAACGGATTAAGTTGATTACATCGACCCAAGTGCGTAACTGGTACTTAATTTATCGACCCCGAAAGATTGAAAGGCAAAGTTGACCTCGGCCTAATTTAAACTCAGAACATAGCAGCAGACGTCCGGCGTGCTAACGTTTCTGCCAGCTTGCCGCCTTTGTCACATTCTGTGTTACGCTGAATCTCCTTGAGAACTACGTTAAGGAAACATTTGTCTGTGGAGTTCTCAGCCACTTGCACATTCATTTAACTAGCAGACTGTTACCCTGATCGTATCAACTGGAACACTCTTCGTCGTTACCGACGAAATCCAGGAAAGTGGAATTTACAAGAGTAAAGTATAATTTCATTCGAGTTCGCAGACTTCCTAGTTGTCAGTGATGGTCTTCCTCGGTCACGAGTGGACAGCCATCATGTATGTATGTATCTATACACACACACACACACGCACGCGCGCACGCGCGCACATGCGGCGCACACACACACACACACACACACACACAACACACATATATATATATATATATATATCTTACTCTCTTTTTACTGGTTTCAGTCATTTGACTGCGGCCATGCTCGAGCACCGCCTTTAGTCGAGCAAATCGACTTATTCTTTGGAAGCCTAGTACTTATTCTATCGGTCTCTTTTGCCGAACCGCTAAGTTACGGGGACGTAAACACACCAGCATCGGTTGTCAAGCGATGTTAGGGGACAAACACGGACACACACACACACACACGCACACAGACACAGACACAGACACACAC
>NW_021823585.1:0-12500 GCF_006345805.1 Octopus sinensis | reverse complement strand
TCTGGGTTCAGTCCCACTGCGCGGCACCTTGGGCAAGTTTCTCCTACTATAGCCTCCGCCCGACCATAGCTTTGTGAGTGGATTTGGTAGACGGTAACTGAAAGAAGCCCGCCGTATATATGTAAATATATATATATATATATATATATATGTGTGTGTGTGTGTGTGTGTGTGTGTGTGTGTGTGTGTGTATATACATATATATATATATTTATATATGTAGTGTGTATATATATATATATATATATATATACACACACACACATATATATTTATATATATATATGTATGTATATGTATATGTATATGTTTGTGCCTCTGTTTGTCCCCCCCACCAACGCTTGACAACCGCTGTTGGTATGTTTACGTGCCCGTAAGCTAGCGGTTCTGCAAAGGAAACCGATAGAATAAGGTCTAGGCTTACAAAGAATAAGCCCTGGGGGCCATTTCTTCGACTAAAGGCGGTGCTCCAGCATGGCCGCAGTCACATGACTGAAACAAATAAACGAATAAAATAAAGAAAAGAACAGGTACTATATTCCAAAGAACTTCTTTCCAATTCTCACGATAGTATTTATTTTATGTATATAAATATTTGAATTATGGATGCCTTCGGTGAATGATGCTTTCCTGTAATCCAACTAGACATCCACAATTTCGTGGATAAGAAGTCTCTCAGCAATTTCCCTAAATTGCTTTCTTCCAAGTTGTTTGTTCAGCTGTCATAAATTGTAACTATAACACAGACCAAGGAAAAATAATTTCCCATAAATTGTATAAGTTTCATTCATAAAATTCTTACGTTCAGTTGGTTCGTTGACATTTGCTATATCAGTGGCCATCTTTCTTGATTCCAGCCTTGTTTCTGCAAACACCAACAAGTTAAGTATATATATATATATATATATATATAGATATATATATAGATATAGATATATATCACCATTCATATCGTATTCTCTCCGTGCATTACGTAGGCAACGCTTCTTTCGGATGTATTTCATCCCAAAATGCAACCTGGTTATGATTCTTTTACTACAGAAGAAATCCGTATAGTTCCTGAGAAAAATACCTTGTAACAGTTTTTTTGATTGTCCCCTGTAATATGCTGATTGGTTGAGATTAAATTTTAGTTATTTTCCTTCTCACTGTTCTCTTCTAATACTGGAGCTTCTTATTGACAGCCTTTTAACATCTGGCTGAGAATGATTAATTCTCAAGTGTTCTCTTTTCACTATCGCCAGACATTGTTTCTGTTCCATTGTTCAGCTTTTGTTAGTGATTTATGAAGCTATTATTTCTTTCTTTGCAAGTGATAAGCATCGCTACATAACTTATCCTCTTCCATAACTCAACGATCTATTTTCTCTTTGCCAAATCCATGATAAAACAATTTCCTAAAATTATCTTATCTCTATTTACCGCTTTATTATTTCAAAAGTTAATGCTTGTCGTTGACAAGGCATGTAAACAAAAATTGACATTACTCTACTGCAAACATTCATCCTCAGTTTCATTAACGGCTGTTAGCATTAATTCAGTCTGTCTTTTATACTATCCCAATACGGCCCATCTTTTAGTGGCTGAAGAAAAAAACAACAAAAACAAAACAGCAAAAACAAAATCATACAAAACAAAAACGAAACAAGAACAATCAAAGAGCGCAGACCTCCGGCTAGGCAACACCAACATCCTTTCGACTATTAGCCAGAGAGGATTTTTAAAATAAGAATATCTGAAAGAAACTCGACTGCTCTCACAAAGGAGAATACTAAAAATGAACCCGACCACTCTCAAAAATTTAGTAAAAAAAATAATAACACGGAAAAATAATCCAGAATCCTTGTTCAGTACCGGATCGATCCCAAAATCTAATCCGTTTGTGCCAGTCACGAGGCCAAACATCTCTGAAAGTTTCATCCGAATCCATCCAGCAGATCTTGAGATATCTTGTCCATGGTCAAACAATCAAACGTGACTGAAAGCAATACCTCTGCCTTCGCGAAAGCGGAGTTTATAACGTTTTTTCGCAACGTTCTGTTAAGAATACATTTCAGTTATATTTATCTTTCATTTGTTTCAGTTCACTAGACTGCGGCCATTCTGGGGTACCACCTTGAAGAGTTTAGTTGAAAAAATAGATATCAGTACTAATTTTAAAAAAATGTTGGTACTTATTCTATCAGACTCTTTTGCCGAACCTTTAAGATACGGGGAACATAAATACATCAACACCGGTTGTCAAGGTGGTGGTAGGGGACAAATACAAACACAAAGGCACACACACATACACACACATACATATGATGGGTTTCTTTCGGTTTCCGTCTACCAAACTCCCTCAAAAAGTCTGATCAGGCTGGAGCTTTAGTAGAAGACACTTGCCCAAGATGCTGTGCAGTAGGACTGAAATCGGAACCATATGTTGAGAAGCAAACTTTTTACCTCACGACCACTCTTCTAGGACACTTATAATTTTCATGACTGCTTATGTGATCGACACCTTTGTGTGGAAGTCTGCCTCACTGGTCTGTTTGTGACACCAGATATCCTCTAACTCATAGCCATGCCTGTTCTAGTGGAATGATCACATAGTGTTATCTGTGTACTGTTCACAATTTCACTAATACAATTACTATCATTAACATCCGCTCCTTACGTTCAACGAATATCTCTTATTGATGTAATTGTTCTGTCATGAAAGAAATTATCTCTGGGTTCGTCCTAGTATATTTCCATTCTCTTTATACATAGCCAACGGGAGGGAATTTTTTTTTAGTTACCATTTTATAGCAATTACATACGTCATTATTAAGTTAATAACTCTAAATAAAAGGGATTTTATACTTTTCATTTCCTCTATAAATCCAGCAATGTGACTGTTTATCTTCCTCGCTGTTGTTTCTCATTAGCTCTTCTCTAGTGTTGTTGACGCTGTATTCATTCAGCTCCGGCGATTGTAATGAATGTCGGCATGTTGACTTCAAGTTTAAGGCGAATGTCGCTACGACCTTGAATAAAAGGTTTCTTCCAATGAATATAATCAGAGGTATAACCGTGACTTTAATTTGGGGGGATTGTATTCATTGCAAATCCAATTAACTGCCTGCACGACAAGCATGCAACTACTTACGGCATGTTCCTATGTATGTACGTGCGCGCATGGGGATGCAATAGCGTTTGGTTACATATACTTATACACGTCTAGATGTACATTTGTATGGAAGATTCTTGCCTGTGTACCATCATAAATGTTACTGCATGTATAGATATGTATGATTTGACTTACGTATATGTACACATACATATGTATCCATGTCTACATTTGTATATATATATATATATATATATACTTCTTAGGTGCGAAATTTATGGAATATTTGATATGTGTACGCACTTTTGAACGTACGTATATACGTAGGTACATATAAATGTAGTAGGTATGTGCGTACGTATGTATGTGTGAAGGCGCATGATTTAGCGCTTAGGGTGTTGCACTCGCGATCGCGAGACCGTGGTTTCAATTCCTGAATCGCTTGGTGTGTTGTGTTTTTGAGCAAGCCACTTCATCTCACGTTGCTCTGCGATCACTTCGACACCTGGATCGTGGTACACCGTGAACCTGTTCAGGCCACCTCGATTCGATGGAAGGAGTGAGCAAATGTACAACGCAAATATTTGATCTCAATAAACAAATCATTCGTGCACAAGAAATTGCAGAATCGTTTTTCTCGTACTAAGTGAGACTATCATCATGTATGGATGCATTCTTTCTGCAGTCTGTGACCATCAATTATCCGTGGTACTATTATAAAAATTTCCTACTCAGGCAGAGGACCGCATCTTTTAAGGGAAAGTACAAAGTACAATCCTGTTCCAGAACATAACCGTTACAGTTCTATCGGCCCTCTTCGGAGAGAGTAAAGAAAAATATGACCCTTGCGTTTGCAGCTCTAACGGTTCTGCTATTCAAGTATCCTAACTAAAATAATAATCGTGTTTAACTCTGGCCCAAAATCTCCAATCTGAAAAATTGATCGTTTTCTTTTTTTAAATCGACGTCCGTACTTGATCGGTATTCTATTTTATAGTCCCTGAATGGATGAAGGGATAAGTTTATCACGGATGAATTGGATTCACTATCTAAAAAGCAGGAAAAAATGCTGCAAAACACACTTCTGGGTCTTTAACAATCCCACCTATTCAGTGCTGTTAATAATTGTTTCTAATTTATATACAAAG
This sequence comes from Octopus sinensis, assembly GCF_006345805.1. Classification (NCBI taxonomy): domain Eukaryota; kingdom Metazoa; phylum Mollusca; class Cephalopoda; order Octopoda; family Octopodidae; genus Octopus; species Octopus sinensis. The sequence continues at coordinate 8,258 of NW_021823585.1, read as the reverse complement.
TCGGTGGTTTTGTGGAAGGGTTGTTCAATTGAACCGATTCCAGTATTTGACTGGTACATTATTATTCAAGTACGTGGTATAAAAAGTAAAGTTCAAAACTGCGGGTTTTGAACCCAGGAGTTAGAGTGAGTAGAGATACCACAGGTCATTTCTCAAACACTCCTACGACTATCAAATCTTCGCCCTAATAATGGCTTGTAATTGACTTTTAAATTTAGGCGTAAGGGAAACAATTTTCAGAGACAGTGGTTAGTCTCCGCTCTCTATTCCAATATTTTAGTGTTCGGTAGTGCACCAGCATGACCGCAGCCCGTGGCTGAAACGAGTAAAAGAGTTAAAAAAAGAGACGAAAGGCAAAGCTGACCTGGGCAAGGTTTGGACTCAGATTTAAAGGGCAAGGAGGAATGAAACAAAGTTCTAGCGATTCTGCAAACTCGTCCCTTTTGAGGATGAAGTAAGTCAATCACATCGGCCCCAGCGCTCAACTGGTATCTATTTTATCACTTCTGAAAAATTGAAGGGCAAAGTCGACCTCGGCAGAGTTTGAGCTGAAAACACGAAGACTGACGAAACGAGACTAAGCAATATGTCCGGCGATGTAACGAGTTTACCAGATCGCCACCCAAAAATTCTAATATAGGCAGAAGGCCTGAATATTTTGGGGGTGAAGTGAATGGTGGGTTGGTGGTGGGAGCGAGTTGATTATATATACCCTTTCTATTATAGGCACAAGGCCTGACATTTTGGGGTAGGTGACTCGCTCAGTCGATAACATTGACCCCAGTACTCAACTGGTACTTAATTTATGACCCCGAAAGATTGAAAGGCAAAGTCGACCTCGGCGGAATTTGAACTCAGAACATTAGCGACGGGCGATTATATATACCCTTGTGTTCAACTGGTACCTATTTTATTGACCGCGAAAAAATGAAAATCAACCTCGGCATGATTTAAGCCTAGAAATTATGAACTAGAAGACATGAATCTAAGTGTTTTGTCCGGCGATGTAACGATTTTGCCAGCTCGTCGCCTTTCACTACCCTAAAAATAATAATCCTTTCTACTATAGGCACAAGGCTATCAATTTCGAAGGAGGGGGTAAGTCGATCACATCGACCCCAGCGCTCAACTGGTACTTATTTTATCAACCCTGAAAAATTGAAGGACAAAGTCGACCTCGGCAGAATTTGAACTCAAAACCTTAAGACGGACGAAACTAACCAATTTATCCGGCGATGTAACGATTTTTCCAGGTTGCCACCTCTCACTAACTTACAAACAATAGTAATTTCTAGCATTGGCAGATGGTGTATGTGAACATTGTTCGAAAATAATTGCTCGAAAACAATTATTCGAAAACATTTATTCGAAAAACATTTATTTGAATGGAAAATTGTGTGAATGAAAATTATTCTAAAGAACTATTATACGAAATGTTAATTATTCTAATTTTTAAAAATTTTATTCAAACAAAAATGATAAAATTAAAAATCAAGTACACAAATGACATTTATTCCGAATAACTATTTTTCGAATAATTGTTTCCGAACAATTGTTTTCGAACAATTTTCATGATACGGGCAGATCCCTGCTTTGTAAGTAGTAGTGAGTTAAAGTCGATTACATGGGCCTCAATACATAACTGGTATCTGTTTAGCGACTCCAGAGGAACGTAAGGCAAAAGCTGGATACTATTTGAAAACGGAATGCTACGAAGGTAAGCAAGCATCGCGAAGCTCACCGCCATTTTTACCATCCTCTCACAAAACCCGGTTATCGTTGTGATATATAAAACATTAAAATAACGAATAAATATTTCGATATAATCGTATTAACCCTAGTGAATTATTCATAGAAACCATATCGATTTTTTAATGTTATCATGAACTATCATCAACCGGTACGCTATCACATCCGATATATGCTTGATGTTGAAAACTAAACACTTGAAATCTTCATTTTGTATTGAAAACACGAACGTATCTCAGGTGTGGCTAAATGACAGAAGACAAAGATAGATATACATACATATAGGTATATATACACATTATATATATATACGCATACATATGCATACATAAACATGCACATATAGGTGTGCATGTATATGTTCGTAGAACTTTTTACACGTCCGTATGTTTATGAACTAAAACATTTGAACAAGAAATAAACACAGATAAAACGCAGGTACACACTGTTGCAGACACATATTAAAGAAAAACAAAACAAAAATCACTGAAAATAGGAACATAAAATGAATAAGCAGAGAAAAAAAAAAAAGAAAAAAAAAAGAAAACAAATGGAAAAACGAAATAAAATTATATGTTTTCTAGTTACTCTCTTTGTTTTGTCTTGTTGCTTTAAAGTCAAATCTGACTGCAACAGCATATGGGAGTAGCGCTACTCCTAGTTGAAACCAATAACATATTCTATTTAATTACATTCAGAGAGATAGAAAATTAGACGAAGACAGAGAGAGAGAGAGAGAGAGTGTGTGTGTGTGTGTGTGTGTGTGTGTGTGTGTGTGTGTGTGAGTGTGTAATATTGTGTTTGAGAGAGAGAAGGAAAGAGGGAGATGAGGGGGGGGGGGCAGGAAAAAGAAAGAAAGGGCGACAGAGAGAGAGAGAGAGATATGTGCTATATATGTAAGTTTAGATTTCAAGCATCTCTCTCTTTCTCTCTCTCTCTCTTCCACACACACGCATACACACATATATGCATGCAAACGTAATTATATGTATGTAATTATTATACACACATACCATGCGTATGAACACACACACACACACATACATATGCGTGTGTGTATGTAAGTGTGTTTACATACACATACGCATACACACACACATGTGAATTTGACTACGTGATTTAGTCAAAGTATAAAATATTTTTTACCATTCCAAGAATCTAAGAGGAAAGGCACACCTGTCGAGTTGATTTTCTTCGGGTATATTGGTATATTTCTCACGTGGAATCAAAAAAAAAAAAAAACAGGTAAGAAAAGAAAACGCTCACAGAATGATAGATCGTATAACATCAGAATCGGGAAAGGTTTTTCACGTTCATGCAAATTTAGAAAGGGATAGGAAAAAATAAATAAATACAAAATATATATCTATAAGTATGTATTCTTCTCTTTGTTTTTGAATTTATTTCATCAGATCAAGCCAAACCTGAAAACATGTTTTAAGTTGAGCTTATTTGATAAAAGCCTTAAAAGTTTGACAACACCACCAACATTACGAAAATCAAACGAAATATTTAAGAAAAAAAAATCCCCGAGCGAAAAATGCGCGAAGTCACACACACACACACACACACACACACACACACACACACACGAAAAATACGCACTCACACAGGCATATTGTATACAGATATATGGAGTAAGGGGGGAGGAGAGAGAAAGGGATTCAGAGCGATTTGGAATGCTATGTCACGTGAAGTATCTATGTTTATTCTTTTGTTCTTTTATTCTTTTATTCGTATCTGTCACTTGACTGCGGCTATTCTGGAGCACCCGCTTGAAAGGATTTTAAACGTAGGACTCTTTTGCTGAACAGCTATATTACGAGGACGTAAACACGCCAACAACGGTTGTCAAGCGATGATGGCAGGACAAACACAGACACAAAGACACACACACATATATGAGAGGCCTCTTTTAGTTTCCGTCTACCAAATCTACCTACAAGGCTTTGGTAAGCCAGAGTCTATAGTAGAAGACACTTTTTCAAAGTGGGACTGAGCCTGGAACCATGTGATTGGGAAGCAGGCGTCTTATCACACAGCTATGCCTGTGCCTATTTCTTTTTGTTTTAAATCCTTGTTTCTAGGAAAGCAGCGAATTGGCAGAATCGTTAGCATGTCCAACAAAATGCTTAGCGGCATCGATCCTAAATCTTGACTGGTACTTACTCTATCGATCCTGAAATATCGGGGTCGACCCCCACTTATGTGTACACGTATACATACAATTACACACGCATACACTCATGCACACGCGTACTTACAGGCAATCATACATGCGCGCACGTATATTATAAGCTTCCACAGAGCTGCCTTCCACTTAATTCACTCAAATAGCATTGGTCACCTCGGCGCTGTAGTTAAGACACTTGCCCAACGTGCTGCACTGCAATTGAACTAAAATTACGTGGTTACGAAGCACGAACTTTTAATCAGAAAGCCCCAGCTGCGCTTATATATATACATATATATATATGTGTGTGTGTGTGTGTGTCTATCTGTCTGTCTGTGTGTGCGTGTGTGATCATGAATTAAAATATATACTGAGACCGAAGTTGGTTATGCATTGATATTTAGACGTGTTCTGTAAGTTGATTATATACAGTAATGTTATCAATTCATAACCCTAGAAACAACGAAGCATAGAACACTGTTGTACAAAATCTACCTATGCTCACTAGAGATCCAAAAATGAATAACATTCTGAAAACATAAATTCATCAAATTGCTAAAAAGACTTCTAATTAATGTGAAGATTTACACAACAGCTACTACACCAACAGTTAAGAAATGTGGACACCCAAACTGTGGAACATGCCCCAACCTACTGGTAGGCTCGGAATTCCTATTCAAACAATGAGAGATGTGTACAATTAAAACCAACTTCATTTGTGCTTCCGAGAATCTAATTGCTCCGGTTGTGGACATAACTATATAGGACAGACAAGTATGACACTGAGACGGAGAACCAAACTACATAAGGAATAGATCCGGTTCCCGTAATTCAGACAGATTCCTTTGAGTGAACACATAAAGAGATGCGCAGGTAATATCCAACCAAACTTCACAGTTTTCTCCATCTACCAGTGCAAAGAAACAATTTCTTTGCAAGAACGTTTAAATAAAGAAAATTTGTTCATTGAAAAATACAGAGCACGTCTCAGTATGAATGCATTACCAACTTTGGTCTCAGGATAGATTTTAATTCATGGTTACATACCCATCACTGTACATATTTCTTCTCACTACTTTAGCTTTTAAGCTTTTGTGTATATTTATCTCCTCCCCAAAAGATAAATAATTACCTCCCCTATCCCCAATAATAAAGATCAACACTTACCATCCCTTTTACCATGTAAATTTTTTTACTTTTTGAACCATTCATTAATAAATTTCCCGACACACAACAAGTACTAAAATCTCAAGATAATACGAAATTACAATCATTTCAATATCATGATTAGCGAAAGCAAAACCGGTCGAAAAACAATATAAAATATATTAAGAGAATATTAAAACTAGGTAAAGTGTGTGCATTTGCCTCCTTTTATTTCATGTTTTTGCTTTACAAACACACACACACACGCGCGCGCGCGTATACATATTGAGAAGAGTGTGTGCGTGCGTGTGTTCTAATAGTGAGCAGTGAGAATGAGTGCTGCTCAGCACCGCATTGGTGGACAAATATTCTTTATATATTCTCAGCAATTATCAAGCCTATCAAATGAGAACGTTGATACTCGTCTCCATCTTCGAAACGAATACATAGAAATTCCACCATATATATATATATTCTATTATTTTATTCTTTTCCTTGTTTCAGTCAACTGACTGCGGCCATGATAGAGCATTGCCTTGAAGAGTTTTAGTCTAACAAGTTGATCCCACGACTTATTTCTTAAGCCTGGTACTTATTCTATCGATCTTTCCTACTTAACAGCTAAGTCACGGGAACGTAAACATACCAACACCGGTCGTCAAACGGTGAGGGGAGTGACACAGACACGAAGCCACACACACACACACACACACACACACACACACACACACACACATATATATAAGACAGGCTTCTTTCAGTTTCTGTCGAGTACAAGGCTTTGGTCTGCCTGAGACTATAATAAAAGACACTTGCCCAAGGTGCAACGCAGTGGGATTGAATCCGGAACCACGTGTTTAGGACACAAGCTTCTAACCGCATAGCCACGCCTGCGCTTATATCATATATATATATATATAATATATATATATATATATATATATATATATATAACGGGAAGGTTTACGAAAATAAACAAAAGACGAAGGCAGGTGGAGTACAAACAAACATATATATATATATATATATATAGATATATATATATATATAATATATATATATATATATATATATATAATATATATATATATTATATATATATATATATATATATATAGCAACGATTTGCCTCACCACACACCGAATTTAGAAATAGCAGTCAAAGAGTTATAGCTATTCTTTCTACTAAAAGGGAGATCTCAGTAAAACCGCAGCACTTGAAAGGCAAACACAGACAGGCAAGAGAGAAGGAAATGACGGCAATCTATCATACAATTTTAAGTCACCTACGGACGTACGTTTCGAAATTAAGTTTTAGGAAAGTAACGGTTTTAGCTCGCTCTAATACTGAGTTGAGATGGTGCCTTCTAGTATCTCGAAATTTAATATACAATTATTCATAATTGTAGTGTCCTACGCTGATGACAAAAGAAGTTGGGTAAGTCATAATTATCTAATTCTTATGCTTTCCTAAAACTTAATTTCGAAACGTACGTCCGTAGGTGACTTAAAATTGTATGATAGATAGCCGTCATTTCCTTCTCTCTTGCCTGTCTGTGTTTGCCTTTCAAGTGCTGCGGTTTTACTGAGATCTCCCTTTTAGTAGAAAGAATAGCTATAACTCTTTGACTGCTATTCTAAATTCGGTGTGTGGTGAGGCAAATCGTTGCTAAACCCTTAATTACTTAGTATTACTTAACTTTCTCGAATGAGGCTTTTACATGCCGAAATCTACTTGGTGAAATTAATGATTATTCCAAATTAATTAATTTCACCCTATATTATTACTGATAACCATATTCATCCCAGTAAATGACCGCAACATCTTGTCTTGGCTACACGCTGGTGGGAAGGGGTTGGTGACACAAACTTTCATTCACATTTTGAATTTGGTGATACTGGTAACGGTTTTAGCTCGCTCTGATACTGAGTTGAGATGATGCCTTCTAGTATCTCGAAATTTAATATACAATTATTCATAATTGTAGTGTCCTACGCTGATGAGAAAAGAAGTTGGGTAAGTCATAATTATCTAATTCTTATGCTGTGATTGGTATGCCAAGTTCGAAAATGGAAATTTTGACCTCAAAGACGCACCTCGTTTTGGCCGTCCTATTGAGTTCGATGAAGACCGATTAAACCAACTTTTGCACGGAAATTCTCGTTAAACGACAAGGGAACTGGCAGAGAAAATGGAATGCTTCCACACTGCTATAGAGAAGCATCTTCACTCGATGGGAAAGGTTCAGAAGTAAGGAGAATGGGTTCCGCATGCTTTAAGTAACAACAGCAAAAATCAACGACCCACAATCTCCGGTGATTTGCTTACTCGTCACCGCTCAACTCATGGACACAAGCAACGATTTCTTTACCGAATCTTTACTGGCGACGAAAAATGGTGCCTGTACATCAATATGAAGCAGCGTAAGGAATGGCTTAGCCCCGGTAAACAAGCGACACCGCGTGTGAAACGAGATCTTCATCCGCGTACAACGATGTTGTGCGTATGGTGGGGCTGGGAAGGGATTATCCATTACGAATTGCTTGAACAGAACCAAACAGTCGACTCTATGTTCAGTAGATGGAACGACTCAACACGGCTATTCAAGAGAAAAGAGCTAATCGGTAGCATGGAGTTCTTCTGCTGCACGACAACGACCGCCCTCTTATCGCCAATATGACCGAGGAAGCCATTCAAACGCATGGCTGGGAAGTGCTGCCTCACCCGCCGTACTCTCCAGATTTGGCACCAACAGATTTTCACCTTTTCCGATCTCTTTCAAATGCTATGCGCGGAGTTTCGTTCAATACTGATGCAGAATTGAGTGCTTGGTTGGATCAATTTTTTCGAGTCGAAATCGGGTGATTTCTACCAACGAGGTATTGAAAATCTTATTGAATGTTGGGAAGAAGTTGCAAACAAACAAGGGCGAATACATTATTGATTAATTAGTTGTTATTTTTTATTAAACCTTTAAAAAAAATTCAAATTTGTAAAAACTGCGGCAACTTAGTTGCCAACCTAATACATCTGTATGTGCACAAAGTTTATTGTCTGCCTCGTATGTCTGTCTATCTGTGGGAAGAAATAAGCAATTGAGATAACGCATAAATTTGCCAAGCTTCTATAACAACAGGTTGATATCATGATGGAATTTCATTTCAAATGAAAAATATCTCTCACCCACGA